>NC_056731.1:1144116910-1144297950 GCF_019279795.1 Protopterus annectens
TTCAACAGGGAAAAGTTAAAGAAAGGAAAAGAAAATTCAAAAATATAATGCAAATAAGAAAGGAAAGTGCTAAACATTTCATTATACTAATTGTTCTTAAAAGCTGAAAATGCTTGCTTTAAATGTGAACAGTATGAAAAATCTTAAGAGAAGAAAAGGTATATTACAATGATGTGCTGCAGCAGATGTACATATTATTGTTTTAGAAGATATCAGATTATTAACAGACGAAGAGCACAAAGTGAAACATTTTGGAACGGTGCGGTAATTTGGAACATGGGTAAAGAAGCATGCTCTGGCATATGTATATTATGTCAAGAAAGCATTAAAATACAATATGTAACCATAGTGGAACTAGGACGAATTACGGGAGTAAACTTGAGATGGAAAAATCTGTGCATAGAACAAAATTACAGCTTTATATGCATGTGTAACAAAAAAAGAGACAGAAATGATGTTTAAAAATATTCTTGAATAAGTCTGTGTAAATATGGACATTATAGTGATGGGTGATTTTTAACTGTAATTTAAGAAAAAATAAAAGCAATTGTGATGTTAAAATGATTAAAGAAATTATGAGAAGTGGAAAAATTACGTGTATGGAAGAATAACCACTGGGCCTACAAACAGAATGAAATTAGGACAGACTTTTATTTTTTTTAAATCTGATAGTTTAAAAGTTAAAAAAAGGAATTAAGTACACTGGATTTTCAGATCACATGGCTATATAGGTTAAAGGACAGGAACATGAAGAATATATAAAAATAGGAAAATAGAGAAAATTAATGAAAAGGAATTTGTTTTATAGAAGAGAACAAAAAATCTTAAGGAATTATGGAAATATACGAATATGACAAGAGTTTTATGAGAAATGGACTGTTTTGGTGGCTTAAAGAGAAATATAAAAAGTGTTTTTAGGATGTATAAGGGAAAAAAGAAAAAAGATACAAGATATTTAGTCAAGAAACACTCAAGAGACTTATTTAAAAAAAATCCTTTTATGAAAAAGAGAAATATATAAAATGAATCAAATTAAAATTAACTTGTTATATAAACAAAATATTGTTTACAAGGAATGAAAGAAGCGGAAGCACCATATCGGAGTAAACTAATAAAAGAAGGAAAAATAATTAAAATAATTAAAATAATTAAAAAAATAAGGAAGGTAAGCAAATACGACAGCAAGAAGGAATATACAAAATAAAGAATATGTATTGGAATTATTTAAGCGAAGAAAATACAGAACAAATTTATAAAAGTGAAAAATTAAATAACGAAGATGAGTATTTAGAATAAAAAATAACTATGAAAGAAGTGAATGGAATTCTAAAAGATATTAACATGAACTCTGCAACAGGACTGGATGGAATTAAATATGGTATGTATAAAAAAATGGAGTGGCAAAAAATAATTTTTATAGAAGTTATAAATGAATGGTTATAAAACCAAATTAGAGAGAGTTATGTACAGGGGATATAAAATTTATATTTAAAAAAGGAAATAGGGAGGAGATAAAAAATTGGAGACCTACAACATTGAATAACACAGATTATAACATTTTTGTGAGAATAATAAAAAAGTTACAAAATAATGACTAGAATAATGACCAAAATGTACTTGAAAGAAAAGGAAAAGGAAATCAAGAGAAATAACTGATGATATAAATAAAAACATAGAAGTCAAGGGGACATAAGTAAAGCCTATGATGAAATTCAATATAAATAATTATGGGGAATTTTGCAGGCATAAAATGTAAGCAAAAATATTACAAGTAATAAAATCTGTTTAAGAAAGGAACTACTTGAAATTAAGTGTAAATGGCTGGATTGGGAAAGAAATAAAAATAGAATGTGGAATAAAGCAGGGCTGTCCAGCTAGTAGTACAATTTTCTCATTAATTATGAATGTAATAGTGAAATAAGTTAATAAAATGTCAAGTAGGGATGAATACAAAATGATGAAAGAAGTACAACTGCCAATAATGCATAGTTATGCAGATAATATTATATTAATTGTTAAAAATAAAGTATAGATGAAAAAGTATAAATTTAAAATAACTAGTTTAAGAATAAATAGAGAGAAAAGTAAATGATTTGGTTTTGAAAGTATGATAGAAGGTATTGAGTTAAATGAAAAATATATAGATATATTAGGAATAATATTTGGAAGGAATGAATACAGACAACAATGGGATGATGTACTCAGAGTAGTAAAGGATAAGACTATTTTTGGAAATATAGATTTTAGTACAGAAAAAAAAGCACACGTGTTGAACACCATGGTAAAAGGAAAAGCTGCTTATGTTGCTAATATCTACATGATTCCCATTAAGTATGAAAATACTAATGCTGATTATATTTTCTTTTATATGGGGCTGTAGACTGAATCCAGTCAAGAGAATGATTCTGTGTATGAAACAAGAGCAAGGAGGCTTGGGATTAATAAATTCAACAGTACACGCAGCATCTTTAATTCTATACAAGGTATTACAAGGAATTATGAAGGAAAATAAAAACTTGATAGAAATGATACTATATTATAAATACAAAGAATTTTGGGAAGAAATGGAAGCTAAAAAAAAAAGAAGTAAAAGCATTGTGAATAAAGAAATGAAATAGTACCAAAACAAAATTGTGTAATGGAAAATAAAAACTAATATATGTGGTGGTGGTGCCGCCGTAGCGTTGTCGCCTCACAGTAAGACGTTGTCCTGTTCGACTCTCAGCTAGAGCGTCTTCTGTGTGGAGACATGCATGAATGGGCATACCTTCATTGAAGGTTATGAGTCAGGGCCGGCAACCTGGCACATAAAAATCTACTGCCAATCATTAGCGGACCGGAGTTCCGCTGTGGCAACCCCTAACCGGGAAAAGCCGAAAGACACAACATATATGAGAAAAATAGAAAGGAATTGTACTTAAATATAATGAAATCATTTTATTGCAATGATCCATGAAAAGATTTAGAAATAGATAAGAAAAAAGCCATAATGATGAGATATGCTATAAAAAGATTACAGAATACAATGATTTTTTTTGTCGAGATGGTTTATTAGAAAATTGCAAGTTAAGACAAATGCCATACAAGAAAAAGCAGGATAGAATATGTAATAAATGTCGAGAGTTTGAGACTACTGAGCATGTGTTTTTGAAATGTGAAAGTTAATTTGTGGAAAGAAATATGCAAACATAATAGGGTGAAAAGTTTGTTAAAATTTGAGCAAATAAATATGGATGTAATAGAATTTGATTATTATGGTGCACGAAAACAACAAGTGAAGAAAATGGACAGTGATATTTTATGTTTTATGGACTATATGGAACGAGAGACTAAATGAAATGAAATACAATGGAAAATGGACTTTGACAAAGATTATGGAGAAAATGTTTTGGTTGTGGATAAAAAAGTGGGAGGGAATACTTCAAATGAACTTTATAATGTATGGAGATTTGTAAATAATTTGTAATGTATACATCAATAAAATCCAGACTGTTCTGTACCACCTGTCTTCATTGAGACAAAGGGTGAGAAGGACATCATGGCACAGAACAGTACGAGTCAGAAGGAAACAGCAACATTACCTGAAGCATAGAAGGTAGTGCAGACAGTCAGACTATTGAACTCCAAGCAGGTGAACATTTTTAACTGGTAATGAAGAATACAGTAGATAATGTAGAGGGCATGTCCTACAGTTCCATTATGAAGTAGATGGAGGCAGAGTCTGTGCAGAAGCCATAAGGGCTACTAACAGAGGAGGAGGCCAGAGCTCCTGTGGCAAGAGTCCAGAACGAAAAGGAAGCAGCACATTTCATATGTAGTAGTGGTAAGAAAAGTGCAATGAATGGTGGTTTAGGAAGAAGGCATTTGTTTAGTATTAACTGCAAAACCTGACAACCTATGTTGTGGTTAACAGTCACAAAGCTGTTGGGATGACCAGCATTACAAATTAGGATAATAATACATTTGGGAAAATTGCCTTTCATTAATAAAACTCCCCTATAATGTGCAAACCCTAACAACTTATTCCATCCATATTTGACAGCAAAACCTTCACTTGGGTGAATATTGTAAAAATATGCTTCTCTGAAAAATATACAAGGCAATAACTTTTGGGTTGGTGGATCAGCTGCATGGCTGAACTTGAAATTACAGGTAGAGAACTTTGTCATTTACTAACCTTATCACAAATCTGGAATACAACTGGATTATGTACTATGGAGATCAACAGAAAGGTTACTGCTTCCATATAGACCATGCACAGTTAATCTACATAACTGTCTGAAAAGATGATGAGGCACCTTTGAGGAAAAAGATCATTCCAGGAATAACTGAGGCAAAATGCAAACGCTGTAAAGAAAATGACCACTTCTGGACGAACTGCTGAACAGTGGATGAAGTAGAGGGAAGGGATACTGATAAAGAACAATGCATATGGGAAGTGGAGGAGGGGAAAGGTATGGGTGCAGTAATGAAACTAAAAATGTAGAGGATGATGTACAAAATCAGAATTAAATACTGCATGATAAAGCTGTACTTGGGGATACAGTAGAACTGAATGGTCAGGGTTAAATAGATGTGCAAACAAATACAGCAATACCTATGCAATACATGATTTCCGTATTAGTTCATAGAAGTCAAGAGAAGTAGAGAGCTGCAGGCGAAAGTAGTGATTTGAAAACAGGTGGTAAAGTAAGTGGAGGGAAAAAATAAAAGTTAAAGACATTAGGAAACCTAAAATAAGAAGATGGAAGTTAATATGACTAGCTTAAGAAGTTAAGGTAGCAGGATGCAGTTTTGCATTGGTTATAAAAAAGAACTATGGTAACTTTTTGTAAGATATAAATACACTGGTATTAGAAAAATATTAACTATTGTGGTGGGGAGGCACTACAATCATTTTGACTGGAATCATGTTTTGGGTGACTACAGTGATTAAAACAGAAGTTGGAAATATGAATAATTATGTAGTGCATGGAGTGCCACGATTACACTCACAGAGGTTAAATTACATCCTGGTTCAGAGTTACTTTAGTGCAAGACCCTACATTAACAACACATAAGGATTTTTAACAACTGTTAAGCATCCCTATGCACTGTTAATATAGAATCTACACTAAAAGAAGACAGTGCCAACCAGTAAAAGCAGCAACAAAATGAAACCGCTTTGTTTCAACTCCCGTTTGTGCCTGCTATGTTACAGCCACACCTTTGACTCAAACTACTTCCCTTAAAGAGAATACATAAGGATGTCAACCATGGCCTCACTGCTATATCAGCAAAAGACAATGCATTTTTTTTTACTTTACTTTTGAGTCACTAGTAGTACATGGAGCAGATAAATTTCCATGCAGTACAAATAATTATGATTGGATCGCTATCATAACCTTTATTGTGTGTTCTCAATGTGGATAAACAAGATTCACTTTCTCGAGGTGAATTTCTTGGCATCAATGTCTCAAACACAAGCCAGCTGCAACTGGAGACCTGATCATAATCTTCTGTGTTGTTTCCAAGAAGGCTGTTGGAACTGTGCACAACTTATGAAACTACCAAAGACAATTTAAAAATAAGACATTTAATTCATTACAGAAATATACACATTATTAATTTTTGTAGGAAATATATATACATTATTATTTTTTGTAGGAAATTTGAAGCATTTACAAAGTACATAGTAAAATAAAGGAGAAGGTATTACGGCTTTAAGCTGGACACAGTGAGGAGACTGGATTTACAAATAGTGTATCAGGAAGAATGTACACAGACAAGAGGAAAACGGATCTCTGTGCAGTGAGGGTTTTGCTGAAAGATATGGATGTTGTAAGGCAGTAGGATATGCAGATGACAGGGGAGGTATTTCTGAGGTTAAGAAATTAAGAAGGAACAATTTAGTGAGAATGGATGCAAATTTGATGGAAAGAAATCTGACAAGGTACTTTGACATACTTTGGTATGAGTACATGAAAATCAGGTTGTTGTTGTTACGAGAATTGGAGGGGAAGAGGGAAACTTCCTAAGTGAAATTAAAAGATGAATAGAAATTTTGAAAGCACACAAAAACTGGAGAAGGAATATTAATATAATAGGATAGTACATACATTAAATTACTGGAAGAAGACATGAACATTAAAAGATTGGAAAGAAAAATACAAAGAAAATATGAAGATTGGTTGAAGAATAAATGTATAGTAAAAATGGAACGTGGTACATCAACTGTTGGGGAAGTACACAGTGGATGAATATGGATTTACTGGAAGATGAAACAGAACACAACACACATGGAGAAATAGTGAACAATGGAGGTACATTTAAAGATGGTACATGATGGAAAGGAAATGAGAGAATGTGTGGAGGGTGAGGGAGAATTAATAAAAAGAAAAGGGGAAGCTGCTTTTATGACAGAGGAAATAAAATATGCATCAGAAATTGCAAAAGCAGAAAAGGCATCAGGGATTAAAGTTATAACATGTAAGCATGACTTTAAAAAGGGTAACAAGGAACAGTTATAGATTTTTTAGATTAGCATTAAAAGAAAGGTGGAAAGAAGGGAAAGAACACCTACGTCAACATTACAAAATTTATTTGGAAAATAAAGGGACAGAGAGGAAATTAAGAACTGGAAACCACTGGCAATGGTAACTACAAATTACAAGTTATTAATGAAAACTATACAACTGAGGGCGAGTACTGTAACAGGACAAAACTGTTAATAATGTTGACAGAAAGATATTACAAATCATAGAAATGAGAATCTAAAGCATTTGACAAAAGTTAACAATAAGGAAAAGAAGTGATGTGGAAAAAACTGGTGGGACTGGTGAAGGAGATTTATAGTAATCTTAACATGGTGCCATACGTAAATGGATATTTGGAGAGAACGATTCAAATAAAAACTGCTAGACAGGGTTTTCCTTTAGATTTGATGCTGTTCAGTTTAATATCATCATCTGAAGCTGTTCAATTTAATATCAACATCATCACCATCATTAAACTCCTTTTTCCCATTTTCTACAGTGTCATGTCAACTGTCACCATCTCTCTCTATTCAATGCCACTCTCCTGTCTTCTTTGACACTCACATCTGACTGTCACAGGTCTTCTCTTACACACAGTCCATCCACCTCTTTGCTGAATGTCCTTGTTTCTTCCTGCCTTCCTCTTGTCTGTCACAAATCATCTTCACCAGATTATCTTCTGCTTTTCTAGACATGTGCCCAAACCACCGTAATCTGTTCTCTCTGAACTTTTCTACATCAGGAGCTAATTTGGCTGCTGCTCTTATGTCCTTATTTCCCATAGTGTGCATCCTACCACCCCCATCTCAGGCACTTCATTTCTATCACTTCTAGCTCCCCCAACTGCTCTGCCTTTACTGCCCAGGTTTCTGTACCACACTGTAGTACAGGTCGCACCACTGTATTGTACACCATACTTCTGAGCTTCTTTGGAAGTTTTGTCATGCATTACACCTGACACACTGTGCCAGTTAATTGAAGCACCTCCAGTTCTAGCTTTGACCTCCTCATTTAGACTTCCCTTCTCCTCAACTATCCCAGTGTGGTACTTAAAGCTATTAACCTGTTCCACTATTTCCCTTCTATCCCAAGTCTCAGCTTCTTCTGAACTCCAGTATTTGCTGCCATTACAACTGTCTTAATCTGTACTCCGTTTCATCCCATGTGCTTTCAGTTCTGTATTCCATTCCCCTATCCTTTGGTGAAGTTCTTGCTCAGAGTCTGCCTGAAGTCTCGCATTAACTGCATACAACTTTGTTGATCTCCTCTGACTTGTTCACTAATGTAGTCCATCACCAGTATGAACAGCAATGGGCTCAGAGCTGAACTGGCAACCCCTCTGTGAGGCTGAACACTGTTTGTACTTGAGCCACTGGGTCCTTGTACATAGCTAGCACTAAATCTACCAATGTTTTTGCAACTTCGGTCCACCACAACACTGCCCATATCAACTTTCTGAGGACCCTGTCACATGCTTTCACCAAGTCTAGAAATGCCCAGTCAGACTCTTTCTTCATCTCTACCTTCTTCTCAACTATCTGTCTCACTGCAAACATTGGGTCAGTTGTGCTGAATTCTGATCTGAAGCCAAACTACTCGTCTTCTGTCTTACTATCTACTACTCTACTTATTACATTTATCAATCATACTTGCCAGAACTTTCATGCAACATGACAGAAGTTTGATACCTCTGAACTGCCCACAGTTGTGAATGTCTCCTTTGTTCTTGAACACTGGCTCTAATATGCTTACTCTCTAATCATATGGAATACACCTCCCTCTCCACACTACTATGAGCACCCTCAGAAGCCATTTCTCTCCTATCTCAACAAGTATCTTCATCATGCCTGCTGTTTTCCCTGATTTTATTTTCCTTAGTACTGTTCTTACTTTTATGGTGGGATCCTCCTCTTCTCTCATTGTAGGATGCACCTGAGGCAGGACAGCTTTGATGGGGTTTTCTTCGAACTGGTGAGCAGGTTGTTGTTGGAATCCCCTATGAAGGGTATCCTGACTTTCTTTATCCTTCTGTCTTTGGCTTGCAACCTGACAGTTTCTTTGTGCTATCTACTGACTTACTTTACAGAAGCTGGTAGAGTGCCGCTAACACCTTGTTTTTCTTGCTGCAACACCTTTCTTAGCTTCTTTATTAGCCAACAAATATTCCTTCCTTGCCTTGTCCATCTTTTCCATCTCTCACTTTTTCCTGCACTCCTCCTTTCTTTAGATGACTTCACAGATTTTTGCATTCCAACACCAACTTTTCTTATGTACCTTATTTCCAGGCCTGGCTCAGCCACATATCTGTTCTGCAGTCCTCATCCATACTGTTCTGAGACACTGCCATTTTTCTTCAATTCCATCCATTTTCTCTTTTCTTGAGGTGCTACAGCCCTGAGTAATGGCTTGAACTGATGTGCTTTCTCTCCAGTCAACTTCCAGGTCTTCAGCTTGGTCTCTGTTGACCTTAGGGCCTTCCCTAACCACTGTTTTCAGTTGATTGTGGCAAACAGTGGTTTATGCTGTTGGCTGACTGTTTCACTGGGATGACTTTACAATCTCTCATTCCACCCCAGTGCCCTTTCCTTACTAGGGGGAAGTCTACAAGACTTGCATGTTGGCCACTCTTGTACGTGATCTTGTGACGGTCTATCTTTCTGAATCATGGGTTGGCTATCAAGCCACTTGCCAATCAGAAGTCTAAAATGGTCTCTTCTTTATTCTTGTTGTCGCACTCATGTAAACCCATGCAGTCCTCATATCCTGTTCTCTGCGTCCCAATATGTGCATTCAAGTCAACCATTACTGATACCAATTCATGCCGTCCTGCTTTACTAGGCCCAGTAACTGCTGTTTTAATGCACTTTTCTTCAAATGCATGCTAACACAAATCCTGCTATTCCAGCAACTTTCTAAGTTTATAAGAGCAATAGTTAAAAATTGTCCCTATTTTTGGGAATTGTCCCCCCATTATTTTAGGTTTTGTCCAGATTTGTTGATCTAAGAAGTTGAGAGGTATGGACATTATATTCAATGACTGGCCTAATGAGGGCCGAGTAAAGGGGGGGGGGGGCAATGACATCCCTAGATTTACACACAATCCCTTTGTTTATAAGCTGTGCAATATATGAAGACTTTCTTACAAAAAGTACATGGGTGGACAAGAGTTAGGTCCCTATCCACGCAAGTTCCCAAACCCTGAACAACTGCGTCAACTCTTACAGGAGTACAGTCAATGTGGTAGTTCCCTGGGGTAGATGACTTCCCAAAGGATACAATATATTTTTTTGGCATTTAGTTTAAAGGATCGTAAAGTTGGACTTCTCTTAAATCCTTAAAATAAAATGACATCGCACTTGCCGGTATTAACTTTAGGTATACTCTTGTGTAACAAGGACCAGAGTAAAATAAGATTAATTCCAAAATGCAGGTCTTTTCATTCAGAATGTCTCGTGTCCTTTTTGCTGGGTTTGGAAAAAAGAAGTTCATCAGAATACAGTAGTGCCTATATCTGTGGAAGATATGGGGCCAGTACTGAAATCCTAACTTAAAGTCTCCTATGCCCACAGGAAACTCTTGGGAAGAGCAGTCTGTGAGGAAATTAATAAATCCAAGTCATAAGCCCATTACCAAAGTCAATATTTTTAAGTGACTTACTTAGCAATGTATGCTCCACAGTCTCAAATGTCATCTTCATACTTACAAAGGCAGTACCCATTAGCAAGAGTTTTCTGATGTTAAGGATGGTAATTATGATACTGTGAATAAAAATTAGTATACTGTAATGACTGGTAAATCTGTACTGCTTTGGGGCATGTTTACCACACTCCTCCACATATGATAAGAACATCTCTAAAGTTTTGTGACTGTACAGAGAATGAGATCTAAAATGGACACAAGGCAGGTGAGTAAGAGGGGATAGGGACATTGGGAAGAAAGTTATAATGACTTGTTTAAAAGCTGGGTGGATTGTTTCCTATAGACATAGTGACATTAAAATGTGGTTGAGGTTTGACTACTACAGTGTTCTTCACTTTAGGGAGGCAGGGTGTAAGAAGGTATTAGCTGTTCCCATCTTCCAAACCTAGTAGCGGTATAGATATGTCCTCAGCAAAATATTTCCTTTTCTCCCAGACTGCATTTTTCCTCCATAAAATTATCTTTATTTTTCCATATTAAAACATGACTTTGCTATTTTATTCCCCAGTATGGCATTCCTACCAGATTCAGTTTACTCAGTAACACCATGCTGGAGGTGAATGAAATCTCATGACACCTTCTTTAGTAATTTGTCACACTATCTCTTAAATAATCTTTTACCAATCAAATTTTTAAGATTTTCTGCCAATGAAAACCCCACTTACCTAGTACTTACAGTTTTAGTTCTTGCCCGCTTACAGGAATCGTACACCTTTTGATTGTATTGGAATACACAGTTCATTTGCGGTCTAATATCATTTACAGCCATATTCTTTTGCTCCCCTAGGACCATAAATCTACTGTGCCTCTTAGAATTTCAGAACTCATTTATGTACACTTACAGAGTGAAGAAATCTGACAGCAGTGATAGAAAAACTGACTGAAAGAACAGATTCCTGTATTAAACAAAAAAAAAATCAAACGTAACCTTTATTTTGCAGCAGAAGAAGAAAATACTCAGTCCAGTGTGCTTACAACAAAACAAAACCGGTGTGTATGTCACTGGAAGAAAGTTTCACAGACTCTCAACATTAGTGTAGATCACGATTTCTGATCTTCTAAGTAAATGCAAGCACAATTTGTCATAAGAGTGCAAGAGTAGGGTGAGGAAATCTCATCTTTTAGGGACTCAGAGTGTATATGAAAAAAAGGAAGCCAAAATAAAAATCACATTAGTTATGTCTGACCCATCACAGCAAACTGGGCTACAAGAAAATAAAGTAATGACTACCTGGACTGCCACAGAGACATCAGTGCAAAAATAGAATGCCAAGATGAGACAAAAATATCATTTTTATACACATCATCCACTCCCGCTTCACTTGATAAAAACCACATGGTCATCTGCTTCAATGCACAAGTCCAAAGTACACGACTTGTGTTTCTACCTAATGGCCTCCTATTAACATCCTCCTCTCTTTGTCCTTTTTCACCTAACTGGGCAACACATGACCATATCTCACTTTCATATTCTCCCCTGAAAGTCCCTTCATTGTCCTGCAGGCTCCACATCCACTGCCATTATTGATTCCCTCTGCCAAACCCACCTCCTTAACCACTCTACACCATCTCAATTTGTCCGGTCTCATTTTTAAATAAGTGTTTAGCAGAGAAGTATTCACATAAATACCCATTCCTGCTCTCAAACTTTCATCCACCTGTTTTAAACAGTAACTTCAATATCAAACACGAATTAGGAAAATAAATCTAAATATAATGTCAAAAGAATTAAAAAAAAATCCAAAATCTGCCATCACTCTGGATTCTGTTAAGTATTTGTGGCAATCACTACCATCATTTATCAGTAGAAAGAAGGAATGGAAACAGCTAGGTCTACCTTCACATACAAGACATATGCTGTTAGAACTCTGCATGATCTATTTAGGCGTCTGTTGAATAATAACTCAAACACCTCTGATAAACCTATTCAAGCAAGGAATGAACAACCCAAAGTTAAGTCAACTGTGAGCTGAATAACTTAGTTTTTGTAGGTACAAAATATTCTTGGTCCCTAAAAAAAATCCACATTAAATTACAGTTTCTCTAAAAGAAAAACCCTCAGGGCTGGACAAAAGTATTAAGAAAGCTGACTACATAAATGAGTTTCCACAACTACAGGAGGGAGACAGTGTCTTTCATATGAAATACTCCTCCTTAGTGGGGAGGTAATGCTTACCTTTTTCTGAAAAAGGAGGTAGATCATGTGAATATGAAAACAAACTTCCAGACTAATAAAAGCGTTATGATGAAGGCTTCTTCGGCAGGCCAAGATTCAATCTACTGTACACATGACCAGCATACATTCTGGGGATTATGCTCCTGAGTGACTTAAAACACCCCTCTGTAAACCAGAGGTAGTTCAACAAAAGCAATGGTGCCCAAGCCTGCCTTGATGCTTGTGGTTCTAGCACTATACAAAAATCTGACAGTTAAAGGTCAAAGGGAATGCTCTACAACCATTTAAGCAATGTACACGTTCAGCAAATACTACACCACATTTAATTTATCTGTAAAGACAAATTAAAGAGGAGGGTGAAATTAACGGTATTTTCATTTCTTTATAACGTGGATTTTTATCTAAGTCGTTTATCAGTGAGAAGGTCTCAAGACTTCTTTTCCAGAGATGGATAAAAGTTTTCCTTCTCAGCCTTTTTGACAGGTTGTGTTATCCCCATGGTGAAAGCTTTCAAATATATACCTCAACTACAGTCAGAGCCTGAAGGATGCTTCTTAATTTTACCTTTCTCATACTTTTTCTTTCTAATCTTTCTGTTTCTCCATGGGATTTTGGGGCATTTTAGGTGAGTATTATTTACATATTCTCCTAGGCTCCCCAGCTTTGCTGACCACTTATGTTTCCTTTTAGCTTCCCTTTTCTGTTTTCCTTCACATTTTTCTACAAAAGAAAAGCATGCAAAGGCTTTAAATCTCTGAATCTTATAAAGTTTGACTTTATGTTTTAAATCTACCAGTATTCACAATAATTAATGTCAGTCAGAGTCCTAAGAGGAAATAACATTTATCATGCCAAATGCTAGCTTTCCTTGAAAAATTACACTGATTGAGGCATTGGTGCTAAATAAGCATTGTCAAAATGGTTGCAAGACAGCAACACACATTTTACTGCAGATTAAAAAAAAATCAGAACTTTCACATAAGCGTTACTGATTGTAAAGGGGCAACTTAAAGCATTCTGCAATTAAGTACAAAGAACATTTTACTGTTTTTCGCAAGTGTTAGGTTACAGGGCGTGAACATACAACTTGCAACACACAAATTTTTACTACTGATAAGAAAATAACTACACTGTTTTTAGAAGCATTGTCATAAACATCAACAAGTAACTGAACTGAATAGTGAGGGAGTAACACAGCATTTCAATTTTCGAAAAAAATTACACCATTTTAGCAATCTTTGTTGACATGGTAGCAAACATCTGAAATTGTACATGCCTGAAAGGAAAAGAAAAAAAAAACAAGGGGAGCAAGATATACACTCTTCTTGGTCCTTCTTGATTGCAAGGAAACAATAAAGTAATTTTCTCATGATCACAAATTATGATACACTCAACTGCTGATCACAAGGGAAAACATCTAATATTTTGTTGTTGATTAAATTACAAAATTATATTGCATTCACAAGTAACACTGATCACATGGAAGGAACATATAGCATTCTGCTGTTAATTTAAAAACAAACACACTTACACAAGCACTGCCAAGGAGCATTAGCAAACAACTGCTTAATGGGAAGCAACAGTGTGGAAGTTTTGATGAAAATGACATTGCTTCTATCAAGCCCTGCTGACTGGAGAGGAAGTGACATTTTACAGCAGAATAAAAAACTGCACTGCTTTCACAAGGGCTGTCAAAAGTGCTAGCAAAGACCTATACTGGTTTTACATAAAGAAAAAAGATTAATACAGAGAATAATTACTTCTATTTTTGATGCACCCAAATTACACTGCTTTTACAAGCACTGTCTGAAAATGAAGACTAAGCAGTACCATCCATGAAAATGTTTTTATATGAAATATGCCAACTAAGACCACAAAGCAGCAGTATGAGACTGATGTTATGATCGTACACGGATCTTTGCTTAAGAAAATAAGCCAAAAGAGGACAACATTCTTCTTTCGGCTGGTCCCGTTAGGGGTCGCCACAGAGGATCATCTGTTTCCATTTCTTCCTGTCCTCTGCATCTTGCTCTGTCACACCAACCACCTGCATGCCCTCTCTCACCACATCCATAAACCTCATTTTAGGCCTTCCTCTTTTCCTGTTACCTGGCAGCTTCATCCTTAGCATCTTTTTCCCTCCTCAGCACATGTCCAAACCAATGTAATCTTGCCTCTCTGGCTTTGTCTCCAAACCTTCCAACCTGGGCTGACCCTCTAACATACTTATTCCTAATCCTGTCCACCCTCGTCACACCCAGTGCAAATCTTAACATCTTTAACTCTGCCACGTCTAGCTCTGACTTCGGCCTTTTTGTCAATGCCACTGTC
This sequence comes from Protopterus annectens, assembly GCF_019279795.1. NCBI lineage: Eukaryota > Metazoa > Chordata > Ceratodontiformes > Protopteridae > Protopterus > Protopterus annectens. The sequence goes on from NC_056731.1 coordinate 1,144,131,632, forward strand.
TCCAACCCATATAACATAGCTGGTCTCACTGCTCCCTCTTGTAGACCTTCCCTTTCACTCTTACTGGTACTAGTCTGTCACAAATCACTCCTGACACTCTTCTCCACCCACTCCATCCCGCCTGTACTCTCTTCCACACTCACCATTACTCTGAACTGTTGATCCCAAGTATTTAAACTCATCCACTTTCACCACCTTTACTCTCTGCATCCTCACCATCCCTCTATCCACCCTCTCATTCACACACACATATATTCTGTTTTAGTCCTGCTGACCTTCATTCCTCTTCTCTCTAGAGCATATCTCTACCTCTCCAGGGTCTCCTCCACCTGCTTCCTACTCTCACTACAGATCACAATGTCATCTGCAAATATCATAGTCCACAGGAACTCCTGTCTGATCTCGTCTGTCAGCCTGCCCATCACCACTGCAAATAAGAAAGGGCTCAGAGCCGATCCTTGATGTGATCCCATCTCCACCTTTCCATTACTCTCACCGCTGTCACACTACCCACGTACATATCCTGTACCACTCTTATATACTTCTCTGATACTCCCGACTTCCTCATACAATACCACAACTCCTCTCTAGGCACCCTGTCATATGCTTTCTCTCATATGCTTTCTCTAAGTCCAAAAACACACAATGAAACACCTTCTCTGTACTTCTCCATCAACACTCTCAGAGCAAACATCGCATCTGTAGTGCTCTTTCCTGGCATGAAAACCTACTGCTGATCACTAATCACCACCTCCCCTTCTTAACCTAGCTTCCACTACTCTTTCCCATAACTTCATGCTGTGACTGATCAATTTAATCCCTCTGTAGTTACTACAGCTCTGCACATCACCCTTATTCTTAAAATTCGGTAACAAAACACTTTTTCTCCATTCCTCAGGCATCCTCTCACTTTCCAAGATTTCATTAAATAATCTAGTTAAAAACTCCACTGCCATTTCACCTAAACACCTCCATGCTTCCACAGGTATGTCATCTGGACCAACAGTCTTTGCATTCTTCATCCTCCTCATAACTATCCTTCCTTCCTCCTTGCTAATCCACTGCACTTCATGATTCACTATCCGCACATCATCCAAACACTGATGAATAAAAAGGATGTTTTTAATACTGCTGCAAGACACCTCCCTTAGAAATGTCTGGAACATACTTATTCAAGATGATGGTGAACTCTAGGTGCTAGTAGACTAGTTAATCTGCTCATAAATAAGATACCATGGGTGTTATCCACTTATGCATTTGACACAGTTAACATTCTTGCAGAAAAGTACTGTAAGAAACTAAGGAAAGACCTCCATGGAACCCAAACCACTTTTATGAGCAACAAAAAAGGAAAGCAGGTCCTCCGTATACCTCATTCATAAAGTAAGCATTTTATAAATCTGATACATATCTGGAGTGCACTATACATGCACTATACCGTACATGGTGTCCATTTTCATTCTTCCTCAACTGTTGGGTTCAGCTCTGATACTTTGATCCAACTCGTCCGTTATTAAAACTTGTGGCCACCAAAACGTCTCAGGTTCCTCCCTTACCCAGAATGAGCCAACCCCTAACATACCTCAGATGTTGTCTGCTGTTCTACATATGGCAGAAAAAATCACTACAACTTTCCTGACAGAAAGATCATATCTGGAGCTCAATATTAAGGACAGTGGTGTCCTTACAGTCTCTTGTTCTTCCTGAAGTTCAAAGAAAAAGGGTTGGGGTTTGGTGGGCGGGAAGATGAGGAAGAATGAAAATGGACAACACATATGGAACGTTATGTTAAGTACATAACTTTTTTATCTGATGTTGTCCATTTTCATTCTATCCTCAGTTGTTGGGACAGAGTCCCCAGCTACCTAAAATCCCAGGTGGACTCAAAGGATATTCCAGAGCACAGTTGTTCCAAAAGCTGCTCTTCCCCTCAAGACCAGATCTAGTTTATAATGAGTAATTATGAAGATTAGACCAAGTTGCAGCCACATATATATTTCGCCCATGGAACTTCTAGAGAGAAATACTAAAGTAGCAGTCATGGCCCTAGCTGAATGGGGTCTTAGAGGTCTTGGTAAGGATAGACTCAATTTACTATAGATAAATGATATGCAATCCATCGGCCATCTAGCTAAAGTAACTTTTGCAACTGATTTGTCCAATTTAGAATCTACAAAGGAAACATAATTGGTCTGTGTTTCTAATTTCCTTTGTCCTACACAAGTAAAAATGTAATTGTCTGTGAACATCCAGTAAATGCAATATATATTCACCGTTCTTTGTAAATTCAGGAAAAAAGGCTGGCAAATTAATGGATTGGTTGATAGTGGATTCTGACACCACCTTAGGAAGAAGAGAGGCATTGGTATGTAATGTGACTATCTTTATGAAAGATCAAGTAGGGAGGTTAACATGACAATGCTTGAAGTTTTGAAATCCTTCTAGCAGAGGTAATGGCCACTAGAAAGTAAGGTTTTCCAGGTCAGGAATTTAAGCTCTCATTTTACTGGTGATTCAAAGGGGGAATAAGTCAAAGCTTGCAGTACAAATTTCAAATCCCATGGTGGGTTCGGGTCTTTACATGGAGGTCTCAGCAAGAGTGTGCCTCTCAAAAATGCTTTACAAAGTTTAGACAAAGTCACAGAGGAATTCTCAAATCCAGTATGAAAATTAGAGAATCCTGCTAAATAAACATTAACCATTGAGGAGCTAGCTCCCTAATTAAAAATTGTTGCCAAAAAATTCAAGTACACGATGACCCTTTCTCAACTCCAGTACAACGTGTTTTTGTTGTGCCCAGGAAATAAACCTTTTCCACTTAATTTGGTACAGTTTTCTTGTAGAAGCCTTACGGGAGAATAAAAGTATATGACAGATGGTGGAAGAAAGCATCGGCTCTCTGGCTATTAATGGAACTGGACAAACCACACTGTTAGCTTGAGGTTTGATATATCCAGGTGAATCATGCCTGTTGGTTGAGACAGGAGGGCTGAAATTGGATCCAGAATCCGAGGTGAGCAAAGGAGATCAGACCAAAAAAAGGGGAACCAAATCTGTCGAGGCCAGTAAGGTGCAATGAGGATTACTTTGCTCTTCAACCAGGCAGCTTTCTGTAGGAACTTAAGAATTAGGGTAGATGGGAGGCATGCATATAGAAGACCAGGGGGCCAATTGAGGAGTACAGCATCCCTCAGTGATTTCCCCAGTGGAGGGATCGGGTCAAAGAAGCTGCTGCACTTGTTGTTTAGGGGAGATGAAAAAGATCACAGCAAGGCTGGCCCCATGGATGGAAAATCATATCCATCACTTCCTTGTTGAGAGACCACTTGTGAGGTAGAAGAATGGATCTGCTCAACTTGTCTGCTATCACATTGGACTTCCCAGAATGTGCATCGCTATCAAAAAGCAGTTGGGATGACATTGCCCATTAGCACACTCTGACTGCTTCTCGATAAGCGTTAAGATCTGGTTACTCCTTGCTTGTTGATGTACCAAACTACATGCATACTACTATATACTGTCTGTCTGAATCATAACCGTCGCTAAAGGGACAGCATTCTTGGAAGGTCTACAATGCTAAGAGGACTGCTCTCATCTCTAGAACACTGATATGCAAACTGGACTCTTTCAGGGGGCCAAGTGCATTGGACTGTTTTCCCCAGGAAGTGACCCCCCAATCTGGGAAGCATCCGTGGTCACTATGGTCTTGGGTTGACTGAGAATGAAAGACAGTCTTGTAGAACCTGATCTGAATGACTCCACCACCAAATGTATTTCATGCATGCTTGAGTGATTGTTATTTGTGCTGAAATACGCTGGTAAATCCTGAGCACCATATAACCGAAAGATGCTCTTCCCCTGGAGGCTAAATCCAATTTGTAATGACTGATGAAGGTATGAGGAGTAGCCCAAGTTGCAGCTGCACAGATGTCATGTAAAGAAGCTCTGGCATGGAAGGCAGCAGAAGTTGCCACCAACCTTGTTGAATGAGCTTTCACGGTAGTAGGCAACGAGATATTATGTTGTGTGTAAATAAAGGTCACACAGTCCTTCAACCATCTAGCTAATGTGACCTTAGCAACAGCAGATCCTAATCTACGTCCAGAAAAGGCCAAAAATAACTGGTCAGATTTACGAAAGGGTTTAGTCCTGTTTAAGTAAAAACAGATATTTGCCTGTGTATATTTAGGGTATGTAGGCAATACTCTCCTCTGTTTGAATGATTGGGAAAGAAAACTGGCAATTCAATGGCTTGATTAATGGACATTTCAGAGATCACTTTAGGCAGAAATGACAGATTAGTTCTCAGAGACACTATCTCTATGAAAAATCAAGTATGGACTCTTGATACATAAAGCTTGAAGTTCAGAAATACGTCTGGTAGAAGTAATAGCAACCAAAAACAAGGTTTTCCATGACAAATACTTGAGGTCGCAAGAAGAGGCTGGTTCGAAAAGCGTCATTGTCAGAGCTTGTAGAACTAATGACAAATCCCATGGTTGAATAGGTTCTCTAAAAGGTGGCTTCAGATGATTCACACCTTTTATTAAGGTCTTGCACACTTTATGGGACATGAGAGGAATCTTGGACACCCTCATGAAAATTAGAAATTGCAGCCAAATGAACTCTAATGGTAGAGGCCGATAGACCCGATTGAAACAGGTCAGCCAGATAGTCTAGTATTATCGACACTGGTGCTGAAAAGGGGTCTACTTGTTTATCTTTCAGCCAACAGGTAAATCTTTTCCACTTGCTCAGATAAGTAATTCTAGTGGAGGACTTATGAGAAGCAATGCGAATATCATGTACTAGTAAAGAAAGATCATTCTGCCTGGCAATCAAGGGAATTGGAGTAGCCAAGCCGTTAGCTTCAGGCTGTTCAGGTTGGGATGAATCAGGTTCTGTGGGTGTGAGATCAACTCCGGGGTTGGATGGAGAATCCATGGTCGATCTAATAGGTGAGGCCAAAGGAAGGGGAACCAAATCTGTCGTGGCCAATATGGTGCTATGACGATCACTTTGCTCTTCAACTGCCGGGCTTTCTTCTGAAACTGGGGAATGAGGGGAAAGGGTGGAAATGTGTAAGGAAGACCCGACGCCAATTGTGGACTACAGTGCCCCTGGGTGACTGTCCCGGAGGGGGAATTGGGGTGAAGTAGTTGCTGCATTTGTAGTTGTTCGAGGATGCACAGAGGTTGCAGCAAGGACGGCCCCAGTGGTGGAAGATCTCCGCTGCTATCAAGGGATTCAGAGACCACTCGTGAGGTTGAAGAATGCACCTGATGAGTCTGTCTGCTATCACGTTGGAACTCCCGGGAAAGTGCGTTGCTAGAAGAAAATGGTTGGTAGCCATCGCCCATTGCCATATCCTCATGGCCTCTCGACAAAGGGGGTAAGATTTGGTTCCACCTTGCTTGTTGATGTACCAGACCACCGCCATGTTGCCTGACTGAATCACCATTGTCCCAGATGGCAGCAAGGGATGGAATGCTTGCAATGCCAGAAGCACCGCCCTCAGCTCTAGAACATTTATATGCAGATGGGTCTCTCAAGTGCCTTGAACCGTCTGTCCCTGACATAGCCTCCCCCCCACCCCATCAGGGAGGCGTCCATGGTCACTGTGGCCTTGGGTTGCTGGGGGGAGAAGGGGCGAGACCATTGTAAGAGACTGTGTGTCATCCACCAATTTAAATCCTGTTTGCACCTATATGGGTTACTCAAATCATGGCTGAAAAAGGATGCTGAAAAGGATACCATTGGGTGAGCAGTAGCCATTGTAGAAGCTTCATGTGAAACCTGGCCAGGGGAACAATGGTGATGGAGGCCATCATGGAACCCAACAGCTGTAGAACCGAGTGAGCCGTGGATTTTTCCTTTGAAAGGATTGGAATTAGTTGTTGCTTTATCCTTAGAATTCTGTGCTCTGGAATAGCAGCTCTGCAGTTTCTTGTGTCCAAGATAACCCCTATGAATTCTGTCGATTGAGCCTTTGAGCAGCGAGGAGAGAGTATGCCAAGGCTTTTTCCAGTAGATGTCTTGTGGGAGCGGAAATGAGCCAGTCGTATAGGTATGGAAACACCTGGAATCCTTGAAGTCGCAAGTGAGCTGTGATGACTGCCATGCACTTTTTGAACACTCTGGGGGCTGTAGAGGGTCCGAAGGGCAGTACTCTGAACTAGTAGCGACTGGCTCCAGCACGGAAGCACAGAAATCTTCTTGATGGCCTGTCCACCTTTATGTGGTAGTACGTATCTTGAAGATCTATAGAGCACATCCAATCGTCTTTTTCCAAAAGAGGGAGGATAGACTGTATTGTGACCATCCAGAATTTTTGTACTCTCATAAACTTGTTCAATACACTGAGATCCAAAATTGGTCGCCAGTCTCCGGTTTTCTTTGGCACCAAAAAATAGTCTCGAGTTGAATCCGGATTCTATCTGGTCTGGAGGGACTATTTGGAGGACTCTTTTTCTTAGCAACTTTTCTATCTCTAGTGCTGCTTCTTCCCTTTGACTGGGTGGAACATCGGGAAGATTTTTTGAAGTGACGGGACAAAGATTGAAGGGGATATGATAACCTCTGGTTATGATCCTTTGTACCCAAGAGTCGGTGGTGATGGTTAGCCAGGCAGAAGGGTACAAGGAGAAACATCCCCCAACCACCTCCAAAGGAAAGGAGTTGGGCCGCTCTTCAGGAGCGCTGGTAGGATTGACCTCTGCCTCTGGGGGAAAACTCAGCCTGTGTGTCACGGAAATTAACCTGAGATTTCTTGAACCATATCTTCCCACTCTTTTGGTTTCAGGAGAAAGCACGTTGAGGGGAAGAATAACGGACACCTACGGCAGAAAGAGTCTTACCATCCTGTTCACATCTGGCCAGTGTGCTTTTAACTTTGGGCTCAAACAACGAGGAGGGCTCAATGGGGGCATTAAAAAAAGAAGACTTAAAGGGTTCCGTGAAGTTGCACAAGCACATCCAGGTATGTCATCTCAAGACCGCAGCTGAACCAACTGCTCTAGCTGCTCCTTCTGATGCGCGAGATATCAGTCGCATAGAGGAGTTAGATATAGATTCAATGGTGGCCAGCTGAGAGGCCACTTTGTCACGGACCTCATCAGACACGGCACTAGCCAAGGTTTCACAGAGCTCAAAAACCAGATCCCTTTGAAGCCTGGTAAAATGTGCCATATAATTCAGGGACCTGAAAGCAAAGGTCGCTGAAGCAAAGGTGTGCTTCCCTCTCCTGTCCAGGGCCCGGGACTCTGTTAGGTGGATGGACAGTCTGGCTTTCTTCTTCTGCCAGATCCTTTTTTGTTGCCGCCGCCACTACCAAAGCATCCACAGGAAGACCTTTGGACCAATGGGGATCCAAAGCAGGAGGGGACAAGATCTTATCTGGCCACCGGGGAATAGCTTCGACAGTATCAGGAGCCTTCCAAGCATGCTGCACAATGAGCCAGACAAGTTCATCGGCAGGTGGAGTAACCAAGGAGGTAGTGGGCTGGGCGCGAAAGGCCTGCAGGAACACAGATTCCTCAGAAGTCGGAGTAGAGGACTGCCAGTCACCTCTCTATTTCAGGATTTCGAGGATATCGCCAAAGGATACCTCCTCAGGGGGTGACCGAGGGGATCCTTCCCCCTCATCGAAATCTGCCTCTTCAGTGAGGGATTCCTCTGTGGAGTCCATGTGCTTCCTCTTACATGAACTTTTCCGGTGGACTTCCTCAGCAGGAGAAGCTGGAGAAGACAGTGGAAAAGGGAATTCCTGAGGGAATATGTCCTGCGGCCCTTGCACCCGGTGTCTGCTAGATGCGACTTGCGGAACCAGTGTACCAGAGGAGGGCAGGGGTATAGACAGTCCGGTATCGCCAGCAGCAGCGAAAGCCTTCTCCATCAGTTGGAAGGCTGGTCCACCCAAAGAAGAGTGTATGTCTAGGACAGGGGTCACCCCTCCCCTAAGTGGCTCAGCCTGCCGACCCGGAGTCCCTGGATGGCTGTGGAGCAGTAAGCTATGCATGTCACAGCTGACATCCTGGGTCGCAGCAAAACTTTCCTGCCACGAAGGCAACTGCGGTTCCTTAGTGAGATCCATAAAGGGAACTGCAGAAGGGGAAGACTGTGCTATATCCATGGACTTCAAAGGCAATGAAGGAGGAGAATAAGAAGGGGTCTTTGGAGATGGGTGATCACCTCCCAAGGAAGGATAGTTCCTGAGGGGTGGGATACCACTGGCCAAGAGTACCTGGTCCACCAGATGCAACACATGTTCGGAAAGGCTTCTAGTGGACCTCACGGAGACTGAGGGAGAAACAGGCCTGTCTACAGAAGAGGCAGACTCGGTGCCCATCTCATCTGACCGCACCGAGGACAACGGTGCTGAGAAAGACTGAACTACAGTTGTCTGCACCGAAGAAGTCATTGGTGCCAAAGTCATTGTCTGCACTGATACAGGGATCTGTGCCAAAGTCATTGTCTGCACCGATACAGGGATCTGTGCCGAAGTAGTTGTCAGTGCCAAAGTGGGAGTCGGTGCCGAAGCTGGAACCAACAAAACTGGAGTCAACAATAAAGGCCTCGGTTCCGAGGAAGGCCTCGGAGCGGACCCGGTCAAGGTCTGCACCGACTGAATGGTCTGTGCCAATACAGTGGTAATGGTCTGAACAGAGGAGCCCCTCTGTGCCAATATATAGAAGGCTGCAGGAGAGGACGGTGCCGAAATCACTAATGGAGCCGAAGGCCTCTGCACCAAAAGTCTAGGCACCGAAAGCACTGGAGCTGACAGAGAGCTCCAGAGCCGAAAATTTAGCCTTTTTAGGTTTTGGTTGGTGAGAGTCCCCAGCCTGGGGATGAAGGCAAGGATTTAGCCTTAGAAGAAACATTCATTTTCTTATGGGCTCTAGGAGGGGTTGAGACCTCCGACCCAGAAATAGTCTCTGAAAAGGGAGATTTTAGAAGTCCCTTCAGTAACAAATAGTACAGGGTGGTTCAACAGATAAATGGGAAGCTCCCAAACAATAAACACACAGTGTGCATCAGAAGTAGGCAGTTTGTGTCCACAATCAGAACACCGCTTAAACCCCGGACTACCTTTTTTATCTGCCATGACAGCAAATTAATTAATAGAAAAGTACCAACAATGGTACAAGAGAGTACCCGAAGGTATGAGAGACAAAAGGGAGAAAGATTACCAACGATGGTAAAGAGAGAATACCTTGCGGTTAAAGTAGTAAGAAAAAAACAGAAAAACCTGAGGAAATTATGAACGCTAGATGCGATAGGGTAAGAGGCAATAAAATATGAACTTTTCTGACAGAAAAGTAATTTGTAAAGCAATTAAACAATAACGGACTGTACTAAGCTCAAGAGAAGTAGCTTGACACGACCGGACGGCAATGCGGCAAACGAAATCTGAGGTAACAGGGAGAGGGGGACTATGGGTATGAGTTTAGCTTGAGAGTTTGAAGCTGACGCGAGCTTGGAAAATGGCCGTCTCGGTTCCGAGCTCTGAACCGATACCCATGCGTAAGGAATGAGCAAGGATTAACAATATCAGATTTTACCGCTGTGTTGCTAAATCCATTGGAGAATTGTCATGTGAAATCTTGCTAGAAAAATCATGATGATAGCAACTTCCAACCCCAAAGCTTGAAGAATTAAGTGGGCTGAAATTCTGGTATTACAAATTATTTTCCTGACCTGGAATCTGACAGTCTGCATGCTTGAGAGAGGAAGAGAAGCTGTCCCTGATATTGTGTTGAAGAATGTTCCTATGAATTCCAAGGTTTGAGATGGTTGTAACTGAGACTTCTTGTAATTTATGGTTATCCCCAGATGAGAAGTCTGGATCACCTCATCTCTTGCTGCTAATAGTAGATGCCTGGTAGGGGAGGTAATAACCCAGTCGTCTAGATATGGAAACGCTTGGAATCCCTGCAGTCTGAAGTGAGCCTCTACTACTGCCATGCATTTGGTGAATACCCGGGGGGCTGTGGTGAGGCCAAAGGGCAGTAATCTGAACTGATAGTGACTGGCTCCCAGCCAGAAGCATAAATACATTCTGGATTATCTGTTCATTTTTATGTGACAGTACGCATCTTGAATGTTCAGCACATCCACTCGTCCTTGCCCAGAAAGGGTAGAATGGACTCAACTGTGACCATATGAAACTTTGTACACTGAACTGACTTGTTCAAGTCGCTGATATCCAAAATTAGTCTCCAGTCCCCTGTTTTCTTTGGCACTGAAAAGAACCTTGAGTAAGTTCAAGATTCTATCTGGTTTGGTGGGACCTCTTATATGACTCTTCTCTAGCATATTTTGTATTTCTATTGCTGCTTCTTTCCTCTGACTGGGTGGAACACTGAATTTTATGTACAGTTGGAGTTGGAAGGAAAAATGGAATTACATAGCCTCTGCACCCAAGTATCTCTTGTCAACTCTAGCCAGGCTCTCTGGTGCAGAGATAGTCAAACCCTGATCGCCTCCAGAAGGTGAAATCAGGCCTCTTTTCAGAAGCACTGATAGGGTCTGCTGGAAAAATGCTGTCTGGATCTCTGGTTTTGCGGGCCTCCACTGCCATGTGGGTGTCTTCATCCATTAGAGATCCCCACTCTGCCCCTAGGGGAACTATCTCCATGTGTGTCCTAGAAAGGGTCCTGGGACTTTATGAAAGAACAGCTGTGTAAAATCTTACCATAACCATAGATGTCCTTCTCTTCTATATGTTGCAGTATGCATAACATGAGGGAGTCTGCTGTCAGCTGACTTGTATGTCGAGCCATTATACAAAAGTCTAACATTACAGTAGGGTACATGCGATGTCACACAAAGCACAGATCCTACGTCGGTCATAAAATGACACTGGGTATAAAGCAGACATCGGCATGTACCAATCCTCAGAACTGAATGCCACAAGCAAAGCACCAACCTGATCCTAGGTAAGGAAACACACCACCAGTAAACAGGTAAGTATCGAGGGAAGGCAGGGGGGAATAATACTGCAACATATAGAAGAGAAGGACATCTATGGTTATGGTAAGATTTTACACAACTATTGTAGGTCCTTCTATTCCTATGTTGCAGCATTCGTAACATGACGGAGAATACCAAAGTTCATGCAGAAAAATAATTGTGCAGAGGAGCAGAAGCACTCTTCACAAACTCCTGCAAAACAGCCCTGGCAAAACCAGTTCTGGACCTGGATATGCCATCTAACTTACAGTGTTTTGTTAAGATATATATATAGAAGACCAACTAACTGCTTCCAGATAGTGCAGGTGTCTAAACCCTTGAAAAAGGCACCAGAGGAAGACACAGCTCTGGTGGAATGTGCTCTAACAGGTGAGGAAGAGCCTTCCCAAGAGACACAACAAAAGAAAATGGTTTTGGAAATCTAAGTGGAAATAGTCTGCATGGAAACAGGCCTGCCCAGGGCCCTTGGGTGAAAAAGGTGGTCAGATGTCCTAATTGGCTTGGTTTTATCCAAGTAATAAAGAGTTTTCTGTGCACATTTAAGGTGTATAAGATCCTCTCACTAGAGAACTGAGAAGGGAAAAAGGTGGGAAGATTGATGGACTGATTAAGTGACAACTCATTTACTACCTTTGGCATAAAGAGGGATTAATGCGTAGAGAGACCCTATCCTTGTGGAAAACCATGAAGGGAGAAGACATCAGAGCCTGTCATTCCGAAACCCTTCTAGCAGAAGTAATGGCCATGAGAAGTGTGTTTTCCAGGTGCAGTGCTGCAGAGAAAAGAACTTGCTGACTCAAAAGGGGACAGGATAGGTTATTTTGACAAAATTAAGATCCCAAGGAGGCGGAACTGGTTTTCCTTGGTGTTCTATGAAGGACACCTTTTAAGAAAAGTTTAAACTTCCAGCCTGGAAGCTAAAGGGGGAGACATAGGTAGGCAGGCTGAAACAGCAGAAAGATGGGCTTTTACTGAAGAGTATGGCAGTCCAGTCTACTCTTCAGTAATTCACACAGATAGGACAGAACCACTGGAACATCCACCTGCAGTGGTTGCAAATCCTTTGAAAGGCACCAGATGGAAAACCTTTTCAGTTTGGAGATATAGGACTTCCTAGTATTGGGTTTTCTGACATCCTACAGAACTTGCAGTACGTACTCAGAGAAAAGATGTCTGAACAGATTCATAACCCTATCATCCATAGGGTCAGTTGTAAGGTTGACATCTGTGGGTGAATTAGAGTTCCCTTGTCTTGTGCGAGTAGGTCCATTCTGTGCGATAACTTGTGGTGACTTCCTTTGGCTAAATGCAGAAGGATGAACCAGTTTTGCCTTGCCAAAAGGGAGTAACCAGCAAAATTTTTGGTTGCTCCTGTTGAATCTTCAAAAGGACCTTTTGGAGAAGTGGAAAGGGGGTAATGCAAATAGAAACACCCCCTTCCAAGAGAAGGAGAGGGTATCCACCTTCCATATGCCAGGGGTTCGAGGGCCCTGGCACAAAACTTGGGAAGTTGTCTGTTCATGTGGGAGGCAAAGTGATCTACCTGAAGTGTACCCCATCGACAGGCAATGTCCAGAAACACATCCCTGTGCAACATCCATTCATGACACTGTGTCATGGACCTGCTCAAAGTGTCTGCCACAACATTTTGAATCAAAGGTATGTAAACCACCTGGAGGGTGAGCTGGCTTTAGGAAGCTAATTCCCAGGTTGGAAGAGCCAGTCTACAAAGGAGACAGGACTTTGTCCCTCCCTGTTTGCAAACATATCAGAGGACTGTGGTACTGTCTGTAAACCATTTTAAGGCAAGTGGGAGAAGAAAGGGTTTGAAGATTTGTAGATCAAAAATCAGGGCTCTCGTGCTCCCACTTCTGAGAGGGAGACCACACATCTCTGACCCTCCATGAGGCTAGGGCAGCTCCCCATTCCAGGTCTGAAGCATCCGTGTACAGCTCCTGATTGGGAAGAGGTGGTTTTAAGGGTAGGCTTGGACTCCTTGAAACCTGCTGAATCTACTAGTGTAGCTCCTTTTTCAGGCAAGGTAGAAAGGGAATAAAACTCCAGAGGATGGGAGTCTTGTACACATACTTTTCTCAGGAACCACTGGAATTTCCTCATGTGTAACTTGGCTAGTGGTAGCATGGGAATAGTGGAGGAAATGAACCCCAAGAGGTGAAGAAACTCCATGGCAGTCAGAGATTGCAGGGGCAAGAAGGGCTGGAAGTAGGAAGTGAGAGACGGGACATTTTCTGGTGGCAAGGAAGCCAGTATCCTGTCTAACTGGATCTTGCATCCAAGGAAAATATAGTCTTGAGAAGGAGCCACGCTAGATTTTTAGTAGTAGATAGTGAATCCTACACCTACCAGTAGTGACACCATGAAGACATCGTGAAGAGAAGATTCGCCTAAAGGGTGTCTGGAGTCTGAGCCTGGAGAAGAAAATCGTCCAGGTATGGGAAAATATGTAAGGCCTGTAGCCTGCAGAAGGCTATGACAGGAGCTAAGCATTTTGTAAAGACCCTTAGGGCTGTAGACAATCCAAAGGGCAAGGCAGTGAATTGAAAATGTGAGGAAGCAAGAGCAAAGCAAAGACACTTCCTGAACAGATGATGAATAGGAATATGACAATAAGCATTTCTGATATCCAAGGACACCATAAAGCGCTGAGGAAGGATAAGAGGAAGAAGAGTGGGCAAACAATGTGCGAAAAGTGGGAACCTTCAGGAACGTGTTTAGATGGGATAGGTCTAGAATACGTCTCCAAGGTCCATCCTACCTGGGAACCTGGAACATCCTAGAGTAGAACTCTTTTCCTACTTGGGAAGGTGGTACGTCCTGAATGGTACCTTAAGAGAGAACAGTGGAAATTATTTGGGGAAAGAGTTCCAGTTGTTCCCTTGGAGGCTGTGGAATACCGCTGAAGGAAGGAGTCATTCACACCATAAAGTATCCCTGAAGGATGATGGATAGTACCCAAGAGTCATGAGTGATCCGTTTCCAAGCAGAGAGAGAGAGAGAGAGAGAGAGACAGGGAAAGGTGAAGGGAAAGAGGAGTTAGGGTGCCAGGTAGCCACAGACTACCTGGCTTCACCTGAAAGGGCCGTTTCTGAGCAGGAAATGAAGAGGTAGATTTATAGGAAAGTTGTTTCCTAGCATTTCTTTTCCCCTTTGAAGACTGGGGCCTGGAAGACTTTTTCTTAGAAACAGGGCCTTAAGTAGGGTAATTCCTCAGAAACCTAGGGACCAGGGAGACAAAAATGTGGTTCAGATCTTGCAGCTCTTTGCCCTTTTCTTGTAAAGACTTAGAGTTCTGCAGCAGTGGTAAAGTACAGTTTTGTACCTACCATAAATGTAGATGTCCGAACTGGATAGCATCTGCAGTCATAACAAGTGGGTTGTCCTGTCGTCAGGCAGCCCTGCAGTCGGCCGGATTCCAAAGTCCGGGTCCGGCTTCGGCTGATGTCGCACTCCACCCGACGTCATCTCTGTTGGTCTTCGGGTATAAAAGCATCAGCCGACGCCATTTTCCTCAGTGTTTCTTGCCCCAGATGCCAGTAGCCCTCTTGCAGGCTAAAAATTTGGATAGATGCCAATGTTTCCAAATAGATAGAGGTAAACACAGCAATAAGCATATATGTACATATATACAAACAAATACACCATAAAAGACTCCCCGCAACAGCTAGCTATTAGGAGGGTAAACACCCTAGGAGTACCACAGAGGGAAGGAGGGTAATCCTGACTGCAGATGCTATCCAGTTCGGACATCTACATTTATGGTAGGTACAAAACTGTACTATGTCCTTCATGGATGCATCTGCAGTCATAACAAGTGGGTAGAATACCATAGCCAACTAGGGAGGAGGATAAAAGTAGATTATGGTGTGTTTAGGATCCCTTGCAGTACAGCAGTGGCAAACCCTGCTCGATCTGGAATATAGAGGCAAATTATAATGCTTGGCAAATGTATGCACGGAGGTCCAAGTAGCCGCCTCAATAATGTCTTTGGTTGCCACTCCTCGTAAGAAGGCTGTGGTAGTGGCTGTTGCCCTTGTAGAATGAGGTCTTATGTTCTGTGGAATTGGTTTTCCATGGAAGGAGTAACAGTATCGTATGCAGTTTCCTATCCATTTGGAGATTGTCTGTTTGGAAATAGCTTTTCCTTCCCTTCCTGTTGCATAGGCTACAAAAGTTGGTCAGTCTTTCTGCTGTTTTTGTTCTGTCCAAGTAGTAGCGTAGCTGTCTATATACATCCAAGGTATGCAGTATTCTTTCCCCTGTTTTGTGGGTTGGGAAAGAAGGTAGGTAGGTGGATTGCCTGGTTCAAAGACACTCTGGATACCACCTTGGGCATAAATGTAGGATTAGTCCTCATGGACACTCTATCTTGGTGGAAGATTAGGAAGGGTTGCACTGCCATTAAGGCCTGTAGTTCTGAAACCCTCCTTGCTGAAGTAATTGCCAGTAGGAAAGCAGTTTTCCATGACAGGTGTTGTAGGTCTGCTGTTGCTGCTGGTTCAAAGGGTGATAGTGTCAACTTTTCTAGCACAAAGTTTAAATCCCAAGCTGGTAATGGTGGTTTCCTTGGAGGTTTTACATTCTTGATACCTCTGAGGAACTGCCTGAGCAAAGGGTGCGAAAAAACAGGTGGATCAAAGCTGTATTCTGCTGAAATAGCTGATGCATGTATCTTGATGGAGGAGTAGGACAGGCCTGAATGAAGAAGTTCGCCAGATACTCCAGAATGTTAGGCATATCTATGTTTGACACATCTTTTCCTCTTTCCGCACTCCAAATGACAAACCTTTTCCATTTTCCAGCATAGTTCCTTCTTGTTGAAGGTCTGCGTGCTTCAAGAATAATGTCTTTAACTCTTTGGGAAAGTTCTGGATTAGCTGCTGTTATGTGATGTTCCATGCAGTCAGTTGCAGCGTTTTTAGGTTTGGATGTATGATGCTGTAGTTGTTCTGAGTTAACATCAAAGGCATCAGAGGTATTGGCCACATTTTGTTCCGAGACATGCTCTTCAGTAGTGGGTACCAGTGCTGTCTTGGCCAGTTTGGAGCTATCAGGATTATCCTTGGACGTTCTTCCTTGATTTTTAGTAGTACCTTGTGTATCAAAGGAAGAGGTGGGAATGCATATGCTGTTAGGCCTTTCCAGTTGAAGGAGAGTGAGTCCACTTTCCATGCTAGTGGGTGGAATGTCCTTGTGCAGAATTTTTGAGCTGGTGATTGAGAGGTGATGCGAATAGGTCTATCTGTGGCATTCCCCATTTCTTTGAGATGGTCTTGAAGATGTCCGGTGCAGCTTCCATTCGTGGGCATCCGGGTGGTTCTGCTTAATATGTCTGCTAGAGTATTGTCTTTCCCGGTACAAATATTGCCTGTAACTGAATGTTGTAGCTGAGTGCCAGGGTCCACAGCTCCAAGGTCATTCTGCATAGGGGTATGAATGAGTGCCTCCCTGTTTGTTGATGTACCACATGACTGTGGTGTTGTCTGTCCTTATCATCAACTGGCCCTCTTTGAGAAATGGTTTGAACTTTTGGATTGCCAGTTTTACTGCCAGCATTTCTTTTAGATTGATGTGCAGGCGAAGTTGATCCTGTGTCCACAATCCTTGCACGCATTTGTCCAGCATGTGGGCCCCCATCCTAGGTCTGAAGCGCCTGTTGTGATGGTCTGGCTTGGTTGACATCTGAAAGGGTAGGCCTGGGTTTGACTGGCATGCCTGAGCCCACCATAGGAACTCCTGTTTTAAGCATGGAATTAGTGGGATTTATGTTTCTAGACTGTGTCTGTGTTGGGACCATAAATTCTTTAGGTACCACTGTAGTTTCCTCATATGTAGTCTGGCAAATGGGACCAAGATTATGCATGATGCCATGAAGCCCAAGGCCTGCAGAACTTTTCTTGCTGTTAACTTGTTCAGTTTTGTTAGTGCCAAGAAGTAAAGAGGAAGTTCTTCTTGTTTTTCTGTAGTCAGGAATGCCATTTGTTGTACTGTGTCCAATTCCCCAAGAACGCCCTTGTTTGGGATGGTATCAGCCTTGACTTTTGTAAATTGACTGTGTATCCCAGTCCTTGTAGCAAGTAAATGACCCTTTGTAAATCTGTTGTCAGCTTGCTTTTGTTGTCCCCTTGTAGCAGGCAGTCGTCCAGGTATGGGTAAATTTGAATTCCCTGTAGTCTGCAATGGGCGATTACTGATGCCAGGCATTTTGTGAATACTCTGGGCGCAGTAGATAAGCCAAAGGGCAATGCTGAGAATTGATAGTGCTCTGATCCTGCAAGAAATCTGAGGTATCTTCTGCAGATTGGTCGAATGGGGACGTGCAGGTATGCCTCCTTGAGATCTACAGTTACCAGCCAAGACTCCTTGCCCAGCATGGGAAGAAGTTGCTGTAGGGTCAGCATTTTGAATTTTGGGACAATGATGTATGTATTTAAGGTGGACAGGTCGAGAATTGGTCTCCAACTTTTTCCTTTCTTGGAACTAGGAATAGTCTGGAGTAGAACCCTTTCCTTGTTCTGCTGTTGGCACTCTTTCCACAGCTCTCATGTTTGCTAACTCCATTATCTGGCGTAGAGCCTCTGTTTTTGATTTGGAGGTAGATTTGGCATTCCTCTTTGACTGGTAAAGTGTGGAAGTGAAACCGTAACCTTGATCTATGGTTTGTAAAATCCACTTGTCTTTTGTTATGTAGTGCCAGTTCTTTGAAAATAAGGTTAACTTTCCGCCTAGAGGAGCTGCTATTTGTTCCCTGGTAGGCGGATTTAGGATTAAGTCACTGTGGTTGTGCTGATGTAGTGGCAGTGGCTGTGTCTGTGCCTCTGTTGTTACCTTGCCACTGTCGCCCTCTGTAGGCACCTCATCTGGATTGGTTTCTGCCTCTGGAGCGTCTATTCCTGCCGCTTTGAAATGTTGTGGAGTCAGGAAAGGACCAATTTTGGCAGGCCAGTTCCTGCTAAACCTTGGGGTTGAACCTGCAAGAAATCTTTAACAGTTTGAACAGATTTTGCCTTTTCTTCCATTTTCTTCATAACCTGCTGGGCAGGTGTACCAAACAAACTTGTCTTGTCCATAGGAGCATCTAGCAACTTAGCTTTAACATGATCCGGTAAAGCTTGTTCTTTTAGCCATGCATGCCTTCTTATCACTGTGCCTGTCATGGCTGATCTAAATGAAGCCTCCAGTGCATCACAGCCACATTTTAAGGAATGGTTGCTAACCTGTTGTATGTTATTTACCATCTCTAATACATATTTCTTATCAAGAGATTCATCAGTGGTTAGTTTTTAGTTAACTGATCAAGCATAAACTCTTGGTATTGTATCATGTGAAACTGACAGTTTAAAGCTCTAGCTGAGAGAGTAGCTGAAGTGTAGACCTTTTACCCCATCTGTCTAATGACCTTGCTTCCCTTTCAGAAGGAATAGGGTTTTAGCTGTGGTCGCTGCTACTGCCTTGGGACCCTGGGATATAGTTTCTGGGTCTGCAAGTGGGGCCTTGTAAAGGTGGTGATGAGTATCTGGCACCCTGTAAAATCTGTCTGGTTTGGCAGGGGCTGGGGTAAAGAATCTGGAGCGGAGCAAACATCATTGAAAGCATCATCCACCACAGAGAGAACAGGAGGTATAGCTAAGGGCCTGTGCTGTGGGAGGTGCAGAAAGGTCCTAAGTCTTTTCTGGAGTCTGAAAAATCCTGTTGCTGCCATTGGAACTGTTCTCGCATGGCATGCAAGGTTTCCCAAAGGAGAATTCTTCTGGTGGGGAAGCAGCTGGAATGGATTCTTCAGCATCAGAATCTTCAAAATTGGAGAAGGGAGCCTCAGGCTGGTCAGTTATGTCTGATTCATCAGCAGAATCATCAGAAGACACTGGCTCAAGGGCTCTGCCCTAGGTCTCTTCTCTGGGGCTGAGAGGCCCTGTCTGGGTGAGATTGAGATCCTCTAATTAAAGAAATTAAATCTTCTGCCAAAGAAAGCATTTGAGAACTAGAAGAGGGCCTGGATGTGGGGGGTTTAACAGGCACTGTTTTAGAAGTCTTGGCTGCTTTAGCCCTGGCGAAGGCCTTAATGGACATGGCAGCTGGAGGCCTAGCAGCACCACGTGCTGGGGTAGAGACATCCAAGGGAATGGTGTCTGATAAGTCAACCACCGTAGTGGGTAAAATTTCTGAGGTCGATTCAAGAGTTGTAGCAGGGGCCTCAGTTGTAAGAATAGGTTCAGCTGTACTTTGATCAGTTTTCTCGGTTTCAGCCGAAACCGAGACACTCACGGTTTGCTTTACCGTGGTTTCGACCGAAACCGCGGACCGCGAGTGTCGGTCTTTATCTTTGCGTTTTGGGGTAGTCGGAGGATCCGACGGCATAATGTACGCAAAATCAGAACCGAAAAACTGTTCTGCAAACTCCGACCGACGCCTAAGCGTTCGTCGGTTGAAAGAGGCACAGGCCGAACAGGCTGCTACGCCGTGGGCTGGGCCTAAACAAGGCAGACAGTAAGAGTGGAAATCTTTATGAGGTATTTGTTTCCCACAGGTTAAACAATTGTTAACTTTTTTTCTGACATCGGCTGAGGCAAGAAAGAGTCCCCAACGGGGTACTTAGCTTTAGAAGTCTTCGAAGTAGTATTCGGTAGAAGTAATCTCTGGATCCGACCGACCGGCACTTGCGAACAGCTTCTGCTTCGGGCGCCACGCGGCAAGAAAGACTGAGGAAAATGGCGTCGGCTGATGCTTTTATACCCGAAGACCAACAGAGATGACGTCGGGTGGAGTGCGACATCAGCCGAAGCCGGACCCGGACTTTGGAATCCGGCCGACTGCAGGGCTGCCTGACGACAGGACAACCCACTTGTTATGACTGCAGATGCATCCATGAAGGACATCAAATATTGCCTTGTTGTCCAGGGGAGTGTCAGTTATTTCTGTCTTAACGTCATCAGGGAATGGTTGAAGTCCAAGCCAGGAGGATCTCCTGATAACTAACCCAGATGCAGCCGCTCTAGCTGATGCCTCCACAGCATCATAGCTACACTTTATGGAATGCCGTGTAACCTGAGCAGAAGAGATAAGGATGGAGGAGAGCTTAGCCTTAGTAGGAGAGTCCGGGAGCTCTGAAAGTAGCTTACCATCATCCAAGGGCAGCGTCAAAGCCTATCTGGCCAAATTGGTCTGGTAATTTATGGCTCTGAATGCCAAAGTAGCTGATGTATAAACTTTCTTCCCCAGTCTCTCCATAACTTTACTCTCCTTGCCCGAATGGAGCAGGAAAGTGGAAAGCATCTTGGAGCCCTTGTCAGCAGATACTGAAATTGTTGCAGGGTCTGCAGAGGGACATTTAAACAAATGTGGAATCCTCTGGCACTTTATAAAACCTCTCTGGTCTTTTAAGGGCAGGAGGTTGAAAGTCAGGGCACTTAGAAGCTGCAAAGAATGCATCCAAGAAAGCTTGCAGAACAGGAGGTATGGCAGACAGGAAGGACAGTCCAAATGCAGCAAGTCCCCCACCTGAAAGTCACCACCTCTGACTTTATCTTGTTCCTCCCTTTACCTTTGTGGTCCCATCTTCTAATTCCCTTATTCTTCTGTGTAACAATACCTTCTGCCCACTCAATTGCTTTACCACTTACTGTCCACCAGTACATCTCACCTGATCTCCTAACACTGCTACTCCTCTAGAACCTAAGTCTTCACTTCTAAATTAATTATGGTAGGACTGATATGCTGACCTCCTTCCTCCATAACTTCTCTCTAATCCACATATTCACAATTATTGTATTATGTTACCTTTGAAATTATTACACGTCACTAACATATGTTTTCTTTTTCAGCTTTTGCTATGTATAATGACAAAGCATTCACTCCTCTAAATGTTTAATTCTCATTTTTTTTTTTTTTAACTTTATGTAATGTGGAGCTTTTCTTCTCGGGTCTCTGCTGAAAAAGGGGCATGCTGCCCAGCCAGACTAACCCGGTTAACAAATGTCAAATAAATAAAGTCATAATATCTCTTTTGCATGTCTGACACCTAACAACAATTTCATTTGAAAAAAAAACTATTTTCACAATGGTTTCCTCCAAAAGAAATAACCTTTCCAGGGGAATCTGTTCCATTTGATTTTTCTTCAGGGAAGCATATCCCAAAGGAGAAAAAATTTGGGCAGAATAAGGCAAAAATTCATCCCCAGAAGAATCCTCTTCATCTGAAGAAATCTCCTCAGAAATCCTCTTTTGTGGTGTAGAGAGAGGAAAAGAAGACGAAGAGAGGGAGAGAGCTGAAGATCGTCTCAGGGCCATAAAGCCGGTGAACAGCCTTTGGAAAACATCTGCCAATCCACCAGTTGTTCCCAGGGGAGTATAGGGGAAGCATGTTTAGTTTTAAGTTTTTTCTTTAGAGGAACATCCATGCAGCGGAAAGTGGATGGGCCCAATGTTGGCCTGCACTCAACAATATAGGTAGGGCTGTCTTCTCGGACAGTGATCTGTAGAATGCCACGTAGGCCTTCAGTCACAATGAGCCAATGCCGCCCCCCCCCCCACATTCGGAACGGACGCCTTTGTTTCCCCCAGAGACCTGCTGGTAGGGTCCTTCACAGCCTCCACACAGGTACCCATTGAAGGAGTGCCTACCGTCTCCGGAATGGTCTCCAGGCCAACATTGGCCTCAGGAGAGACGTCCAGAACAGGAGGAGCAGTGGTAAGTCAGGCCTAGATTTCTTGGCCTTCTTAGTTGGCAGCTCACTTGAAGGGACCAGTGTACCTTCCATATCGCGTACAAGATGGTTAAGGTGCTGGTTTTCTAGATACAAACTCAGAGAAGCTAAACAGCTATGAGGGGTCTTGGGGACAAAGTCCTTGCAAATACAAGTAGCAGCATGGTCACGGTCATGGCCTATGCAAAAGAGACAAAGGTTGTGACAGTCCTTATGTGGAATCTGCCTTCGTCACTGACACTTGCCCTTCCTAGCTGACATGTAACCTCACAAGAACACAGTAACAAAAAGTAATAAAGAAAAAACCCAACAGGGCACTTATCTGATTGGGATCCGTAACTTGTCTGATTAGCGATGACCAGAGAAGATTATCTGACTGGCAGCAGAAAAGTTCTGAAGATTGGTACATGCCGACATCCACTTTATATCTGTCATATTATGACCGGCGTAGGATCTGTGCTTTGTGCGATGTCGCATGAACCCTACAGTAGCGTGCATTAGAATTTTGCATACAGGCCAGATGAGTAAGCCAGTGGCGGACTCCCTCATGTTACAAATACTACAACATATGAACAGAAGGACATCCACATTTTTCCGACCACCTAGGTGATTCCTAGAAAAGGATCTTTAAGGGGCCAAAAAATGTACACCCACTGCAGAGAGGGTCTTTCATGCGTTTCACACCTGGAGAATGTGTCCTTCACTTCTGGGCCAGGCAACAAACTGCTGTCAAAGGGAGCACTGATGAAAAAGAACTTGAAAGGCTCTGCAAAATCATATAAGCACAACCGGCATGCCTTGAACCTGTTGACCTTGAGGCACCTTCGGCTGCATGCGAGACAAGCCTCACGGACTAATCTGAAATAGATTGGAGGGCAGCAAAACTTTGAGGCCACAGAAGATTCAGTCTCAGCAGTAATGGTCCCAGAAATGGATTTTGAAAGTTCAATTATCAAGTCCCTTTGCAGTCTGGTAAAATGTGGCAAATAGTTTGAACTAAGGGCAAAGGTCGCTGATGCATATACACTCTTCCCAAACCTACCCATCGCCCTAGACTCCCTATTAGAGGGATGGACAGAGAAACTTTACTCAGGAAGTTCCTTCTTGGTGGCAGCTGCCACGATCATAGCATCCACTGGCACCTTCTTACTCCAAAATTCCTTCCCGACTGGTGGGGCCAGAATCTAATCTGGCCTCTTAGGGATTGGCTCAACTGAGTCAGGTTCCTTCCACGACCGCTTAGAAATCAAATCAAGGAGCTCACTGGTGGGCGGACTATCCCAGTAGGTAGACGGGCCAGCTCCAAGAGCTTTCAGAAATACTGATTCCTCTGGCGAAGGGTTGCTGGAGGACCACCCACCTCCCTGTTTAAGGATGTCGAGAATGTCTCCAAATGAGACGACTTCTGGAAGTGATCGTGGGGACCCTTCACCAAAATCAGTATCTTCTACGAGTGACTCATGTGAAGAGTCCAAGTGCCTCCTCTTGCACTTCCTCTTCTGTGGGACTTCCTCGATGGGATGATCTGATGAAGTGTCAGAAGAAAGGTACAGTTGTGTACACTTACAATAAATATAGATGTTAGAGTGTATTCACTGTTGCAGTCATCACATTTGGGTTATCCCATCCAGGGTAGCCTTCGGCCAGCCCGAATACCAGAGGCTTAGTATTTCTGTGTCAGTTGCTGTCGCTTCAGGACTGACATCAGCTCATCAGCTGTATGAAGTAAAGCAGTAAACACCATTACATCAGTTTTTCTTGCCCTATCAGGAGCGGGAAGCCAGGTTATGGTGGAAGAACCCCACCAGTAGAAAGTAAATACCAAAATGTCCCTTGTAAGGAGAAAGAAGAAAAAAGAGGGGGGTGGAGGGAGGGAAACCAGGACTGAAACAGTGAATACACTCGAACATCTACATTTATGGTAAGTGTACACAACTGTACTATGTTCTTCGTGTTTCACTGTTGCAGTCATCACATTTGGGTTGATTCCCAAAGCTAAAGAAATGGGTGGAGGGCAGGCAAGGAGACTAGGGGCTAGCTAGGATGCCTTGTAAGACTGAAAAGGCAAAGCCTGCCCTGGATTTGGAGAAGATAGGCAGGTAGTAATGTTTGGTAAAAGTGTGAACAGATGTTCAGGTGGCAGCCTCCAGGATGTCCCTGGTGGGGACTCCTCTGAGGAAAGCTGCAGAGGTGGAGGCTGCTCTGGTGGAGTGAGTCCTGACCCCCTTAGGGGGAGGCTTTCCGTGTTCCTTGTAGCAGAAATGGAAGCAGTTTGCTATCCATTTGAAAATTGCTTGCTTGGAGATGGCTTTGCCCTCTGCCCCTGCAGCAAAGCTAACCAGCAATCGATCAGACTTTCTGAAGGACTTAGTCCTGTCTAAATAGAATCTGAGTTGTCTGTGCAAATCTAGAGAGTGCAGGATCCTTTCCCCCTTGTTCTGTGGGTTAGGGAAAAAGGTGGGCAAATGAATGGATTGGTTGAGAGCCACGCTGGACACCACTTTGGGCATGAAGGATGGTTAGCCTCGAGGGAAAACCTGTCAGCATGGAAGATGATGAAGGGCTCCACAGCCATGAGTGCTTGTAACTCAGAGCCTCTTCTGGATGAAGTGATGGCTAGAAGGAAAGCTGTCTTCCAGGAGAGAAATTTTAGCTCTGCTGAAGATGCTGGTTCGAAGGGGGACAGGGTGAGCTTTTCCAACACAAAGTTAAGGTCCCAAGCTGGGGTTGGTGCTCTC
This sequence comes from Protopterus annectens, assembly GCF_019279795.1. NCBI lineage: Eukaryota > Metazoa > Chordata > Ceratodontiformes > Protopteridae > Protopterus > Protopterus annectens. Next base: position 1,144,156,062 of record NC_056731.1, read on the forward strand.
CTGGGTGGCCTCAAGTTGCTAGCCCCTCTTAGGAATTGTTTGATCAGAGGGTGTGAGAAAAGGGGCTGCTCAGTGGGGGGGGGATGAGCAGAGATAGCAGAGGCATGAATTTTAATACAGGAAAAAGAGAGACCACTGTGTAAGCAGGTCAGTTAAGTAATCCAGGATGAGAGGGAGGGAGGGCTGTGCCCTATCAGCTCCTTTAGCCCGAGTCCAGGTGCAGAACCTTTTCCATTTGTTGGCATAAGACTTTCTAGTGCTAGGGAGTCTGGCATCATGTATAACACCTAAAACCTGTTTACTGAGGTTGGCAGACTGATCGGTGGTTAGGGAATAAACCAAGCTGCCAAATTGAGGGTGTGCAATTGGGGATGCATGAATTCTCCTTCCGTCTGAGTGAGATGCCATGGTGGCAGTGGGGACAGGATGCACAGCAGTGGGTAGCAGTGCTGGGGTGAGGCCAGTCTGGAGCAATAAGAATTGCCCTTGGTTTTTCCTCCCTTATTTTGAGCAGTACCCTGGGGATGAGATGTAGTGGAGGAAAGGCATAGACTGATAGATGACCCAGGGGAAGGACAGAGCATCCACTTTCCAAGCCATGCAGTGATGCTCCCTGGTGCAGAACTTACTGAGCTAATGGTTGGTGAGGGAGGTAAAGGGGTCGGACCTTTGGGGTGCCCCATTTCTGAGCTATTAGTGTGAAGGTTCTTTTATCTAGCTGCCACTCATGTGGGTCCAGAAGATTTCTGTTTAAGTGGTCTGCCACAGAGTTTAAAGAACCTGGCAGAAATTGTGCTAACAGGTGGAACTGCATGGCAGAGGCTGTGTGCCAAAGGGTCATGGCCAGCCTGCACAGAGGGTAAGAGCGAGTCTCTCCCTGCTTGTTGATATACCACATCACAGTGGTGTTGCCTGTTTTGATCAGGAGAAACTCTGGGGAGAGAAGGGGCTTGAAAGCTGCCAAGGCGTGCTGGACAGCTATCATCTCTTTTTGGTTGATGTGCAGATGGATTTGCTGTGGGCTCCATTTGCCCTGTATGCACCTGCCGTCCAGGCGTGCACCCCAGGCATAGTTTGATCCATCTGTGGTAAGGGTCTGGGTGGCGGGGGGGGGGGGTGAGAAAGGTAGTCCCTTGTTGTGGGAGCATGCTGCTGCCCACCAAAGAAAATCTTTCCTGAGGCAAGATATCACGGGCATAAGAGTTTCCAGGTCTTGAGAGTGTTGACACCAAAGGCTTTTTAGTTACCAATGAAGTTTCCTCATATGTAGTCTGGCATATGGAATGAGTACAATGCAAGATGCCATGAACCCCAGAGCTTGTAGGATTTTCCTTGAAGATACCTGGGGTCTGTTGGCTAGTTGAGAGAAGTAGGCTGCCAGGTAAGTTTGCTTCTCTGGTGTAAGGAATGCCATATGGGATGATGTGTCCAGGCTTGCTCCCAGGAATATAATCATTTGGGTGGGTACTTGTTTGGATTTCTTTTCATTGATTGTGTACCCTAGGGAGGTCAGTAGGGACTTTACAAAGGCCAGGTGCTTGAGCAGCTTTTCCTGGCGGTCTGCCTGAATTAGGCAGTTGTCTAAGTATGGGTAAATCTGGATACTCCTTTGTCTGCAAAAGGCAATGGCTAGAGCCAGACATTTTGTGAAAACTCTGGGACCAGTAGATAAGCCAAAGGGAAGTGCAAAGAATTGAAAGTGTAGAGATCCTGCCCTAAAACATAGACATTTCCTGCATGATTCCCTGATAGGAATGTGGAGATAGACCTCTTTTAGGTCTAGGGTGACTAGCCAAGCATCCTTGGAGATCATGGGTAGCAGCTGCTGGAAAGTGAGCATTTTGAATTTTGGTATCACCAGGAAGGTGTTTAGAATGGATAGAGGATGGGGTGCCAGGTGTCCTCTTTTCTGGGTACCAGAAAAAGTCTAGAGTATAAACCTTGGCCTTTCTGTTCTGCAGGAACGTGCTCTACTGCCCTCATAGAGAGAAGGGAAAGGACTTGCTTTTGCGCCTCTGCCCACTGGTTTGGAGGTAGATCTGGTAAGTGGAAAGAAAATGTGTATCCCTGGGACACTATGATGAGGACCAAGTGGTCGTTGGTAATGGTGGCCCAGGTGCTTGCGTGAAAGGACAGTTTTACTCCTAGGGGTAAGTGAAGGTGGGGGAGGAGAGTCATTGTGAGCTCTTACCATGAGGGGTGGCTTAGAACTTCCTGTTTTTGAAGTGGAGGAAGTCCACTGTTTAGATCTCTGCACTCCCTGTGGCTGCTGTCTGGGGGGGTCTGCTTCTACGGGGTCTGGGCTGAACTGACATGGTGGGAGCAGGAAAGGACCAGTGCTTGGAGGGGCGATGCATGCTGAACCTGGGTGGCTGGACCTGTAAGAAACTCTTTACTGTCTGCATAGATTTAGATTTTTCTAACATCTTTTTTAAGACCTCTTCTGCCTTAGTGCATTCAACAATTTAGATTTAACATGGTCTGGCAAGGGCTGCTCCTTAAGCCATGCAAGCCTTCTAAGGACAAAACCAGTGACTGCTGCCATGCAAGAAGCTTCTAGGGCATCAAAACCACAGTGCAAGGTCTGTTTAGTTACTTGACTTGCAGAATGCATTAACTCTTGTAACTCTTTAGATTCCTGACAAGCAGGAAAGGAAGATCATTTTTGTTTGAGAAGTTCCAGGGTATGTTGCTGAAATTTTAGCATATGGAACTGGCAATTTAGTGCTCTGATAGCAAGAGTAGCAGAGGTGTATACTTTTTTACCCCATCTGTCTAGTGCTCGGGAATCCCTATCTGAGCGGGTGGGATTCTTAGCAGAGGCTGCTTTAATTCCTTTAGGCCCTTGAGAAATTACCTCAGGGTCAGCAGTAGGATTTTTCAAAAGAAATTTGAGAGAGTCAGGGATTCTAATACCAGTCTAGTTTTCTGGGTGCAGGAGGGAGGGTGTCAGGAGTCAAACTGGATTCCAGGATAACATCCTCCACACCATCCAGACTGGGGGAATGGCCAGGGGTCTGTGCTGTGGAAGATCTAAGAATTCCCGGAGTCTCTTTTTAGACTGAGGGTAGTTCCTGACATTCCCATTGGAAATGCTCCCTTAAGATATGCAGGGTTTCCCCAAAGGAAAAGTCCACGAGGAGTTCTCTGCATCAGAATCCTCATAAGCAGACCGGGATTGCATGCCTTCATATTCAGATGCATCAGAGTCATCAGACTCCTGTTCAGACTAAACTACTGGGGACAGACCTGTTTCTTTTGGAAGGGGTAGCTTGGCATCCCCTAATCAGCATGATAAGGTCTTCTGCCATTCTAAGCATTTGAGACTGAGGCAAGGAAGCAGGTGCCCGAGACTGGGTCATCGGTTTCTGGGGTGTGGTTCGTACCCTGAGCCTTAGAAACTCTGTAGTTTTTAGAAAGAATGGTAGATGCAAAAGAAGTCGTCAGTCTGTGTCGAGAATCGGTAGTGCGAAGTTCTTCCTCGGAAGCCAGTGCCTGCTCAGCGGCTCCGGAGTCATCCAAGGGAGAGACAACCGCAAGATCCTTAGTCGAATAAGAGTTTTGCGGAATACCGAACTCCAAAACGGTCTCTGTAACGGCCTGCGAATCCACAGAAGCGGGCATCAGGGGCTGCAAAAGCACCTGAGGACTGGAGAACTGATGACTAGCTTAATGGAAGCGTCATCGGTAGGTCAGGACCAGTGCAGTTTGTCTCTGTCTTTATCTATAAGTTTTTTCGGAAGATCTGCTGTCGGATAGCTTACCGAAGACGTATCGGAATTCAAGGACTGTAATCGAAAATATCTAGCTACAATAAGGGCCCGACGACGTATAGTTTTGGTGTTGAACAAAGCACAAAAGCGGGGAACATCGTGGTCTGGGCCTAAGCAAATGACACAGTAAGAATGAAACTCTCCGTGTGGAATTTGCCTTCCACAGGTGAGACAATTGTTGACTTTTTCTAATGCAAGAAGAAAGGATCTCCAACAGGGTACTTAGCTTTAGAAGACTTCAGCTTCAATTCAGAAGATGAAATTCAGGTAGCGGCTGACCGGCACTCGTGCAAACTGTTTCTGCTTTGGCCTCCGCGGCAAGAAAGACTGATGAAATGGCGTCGGCTGCCTTACTTTATAGTACTGACTACCTGATTTCAGTTCTGAAGCGATAGCAACCGAAGAAGAAATGCTAAGCCCCTGGTATTCGGGCCGGCCGAGGGCTAACGTGGCAGGGATAAAGTATAGTTGTGTACACTTACCATAAAAGTAGATATTCAAGTGTATTCACTGTTGCAGTCATTACATTTGGGTAATCTGCTTGCAGGTTGCCCTCAGTCGGCCTGATTAGCACAGTCTTGGGTCCTGCGTCAGTTGCTGTCCCTTCTTCCATGACATCAGGTCGTCAGGGGTATAAAACATGCAACTGAAGCCATTACATCAGTTTTTCTTGCCCCATATGTCAGGTGCCCCCCTAATGGGGAGCAAATAAACATAAAAACACAAAGGTATACCTCCAACAAAAAGCAAATACACCAAAAAGGCTTTTAAGCATAGTAAAGGAAAGTAGAGGTATAGCCAGAAGAGATTAGGGGGCTGGAGGGAGGGTAACCAGGACTGCAACAGTGAATACACTCAAACATCTACATTTATGGTAAGTGTACACAAGTGTACTATGTTCTTCGTGTTTCACTGCTGCAGTCATTACATTTGGGTAGATTCCCAAAGCTATGGTTGGGAGGGGGAAGTTTATATAGCATTAGGGCCAGCTATAAGGCCCTGCAAGGCAGCAGTTGCAAAGCCAGTTCTGGATTTAGAGAAAATTGGCAAATGATAATGCTTGGTGAAAGTATGTACAGAACTCCAGGTAGCAGCTTTTAGGATGTCCCTTGTAGGAACATCTCTGAGGAAGGCTGCAGAAGTAGATGCAGCCCTGGTGGAGTGATATCTGATCCCCTGGGGGATAGGTTTTCCATGGTGCTTATAGCAGAAGTGAATGCAATGGCTTATCCATTTAGAACTGGTTTGTTTTGAAATAGCCTTCCCCTCTGCCCCTGCAGTAAATGCTACCAGCAGTTGTTCAGATTTTCTTTGAGGTTTAGTCCTGTCAGAGTAGAATCTAAGTTGTCTGTGCACATCCAAGGAATGCAGAATCCATTCCCCTTTGTTCTGTGGACTGGGAAAGAAGGTTGGCAAATGAATGGACTGATTAAGAGCCACACTGGATACCACTTTGGGCATGAAGGATGGACTAGTCCTGAGTGACAGCCTGTCCGCATGAAAGATGATGAAAGGCTCCACTGCCATAACTGCCTGTAATTCAGATACCCTTCTAGCTGAAGTGATTGCTAAAAGGAAAGCTGTTTTCCAAGAAAGAAATTTTAAGTCTGCAGTAGCAGCTGGCTCAAAAGGAGGTAGACTGAGTTTCTCCAATACAAAGTTAAGGTCCCAGGCAGGGGTCGGAGCTCTCCTGGGTGGTCTCATGTTTTTGGCCCCTCTGAGGTACTGCTTGAGCAGAGGATGTGAGAAGATTTGAGGTTCTGTGTTATAATGAGCTGAAATGGCTGAGGCGTGAATTTTAAAGGAGGAAAAAGACAGGCCCTTGTGAAACATCTCAGTTAAGTATTGCAAAATCTGAGGTAAATTGGGTGCTGCTGTGCTCATCCCTTGAGACTGGTTCCAGGCACAGAATATTTTCCATTTTCAGCATAAGATTTTCTAGTACTAGGTCTCCTTGCCTCTAAGATGACATCCATCACAGGTTTGTTGAGGGATAAGGGTGAATTTAAGTGATTAGTCAGGCTGCAAGGTTCAATGTTGGAAGCTGAGGGTGCAGAATTTGGTTCTCCTGCTGAGACAGCAGGGAAGGGGTCTGGGGCAGGTGCCATGGAGACAACTGCGACACACTGCGCAGGAGGGGGTACCAGTGTTTGGTGCAGCCAGTCTGGAGCAATAAAAATCATCCTTGGTTTGTCCTGTCTGTCGTTTAGTAGAACTTTGGAGAGCAGAGGCAGCGGGGGGGAAGGCGTAGACTGATAGGTTTTTCCAGCTGAAGGACAGAGCATCCATTTTACAGACTTGTTTGTGGGGAGTCCTTGTGCAAAACTTGTCCAACTGGTAGTTCTGGCGGGAGGCAAATAGATCTATATCTGGGCTCCCCCCATTCGCTTAACATGTTGAAAATTCTTTGTTCCAGTTTCCACTCGTGTGGGTCCATGAGGTTTCTGCTTAGTCCGTCTGCCAGTGTATTTAATTTTCCAGGCAAGAATTGAGCTTGTAGATGCACTTGGTAGCTCAAGGCTGTGTTCCACAATGCCATGGGTAGTCTGCAGAGAGGGTAGGAATGTGTATCCCCCTGCTTGTTTATGTACCACATAACCGTGGTGTTGTCAGTCTTTACTATAAGTTGTCCTGGAATAATGTAGTCCTTGAAGGCTGTCGGAGCATTCTGTACAGCTAACATTTCTTTTTGATTGATATGTAGGTGCATTTGACTTGGGTTCCATTTGCCCTGAATGCACTTCCCTGCCAGGTGAGCCCCCCATGCATAGTATGATACATCTGTTGTTAGGGTTTGGGCAGCAGGGGGTAGTGTGAATGGTAGTCCCTTGTTTTGGTGGCAGGCTTCTGCCCACCAGAATAACTCTAGGCGTAGGCAAGGTATGATAAGAATCATTGTTTCCAGGCTGTGAGAATGTTGACTCCATAGGCTTTTTAGATACCACTGTAGTTTCCTCATATGCAGTCCTGCATATGAAATTAGAAGAATGCAGGAGGCCATGAACCCCAAGGCTTCCAGTATTTGTTTTGCAGATAGCAGGGTTTTTGTGGTCACTTGTTTGAAATAGGCTACCAAATGCATTTGCTTTTCTGGCGCAAGGTAAGCCATCTGGGAAGTTGTATTCAAGCTTGCTCCCAGGAATGTAATTTGTTGACAGGGTACCAGTTGTGATTTATTTTCATTTATGGTGTACCCCAGACAACTTCAAACCCTTTTTACAAACGCCAGATGATTCAAAAGTATGCCCTGGCTTTGTCCCTGAATTAGACAATCGTCCAGGTATGGGTATATTCGAATACTTCTTTGCCTGCAAAATGCAATAACTGGAGCCAGGCACTTTGTGAATACCCTGGGTGCAGTAGACAAGCCAAAGGGCAGTGCAAAGAACTGATAATGCATGCAGCCTGCTTTGAAGCATAGGTATCTACTGCAAGATTCCCTGATTGGGATGTGCAGGTATGCTTCTTTTAAATCTAGTGTTGCCAGCCAGGCATCTTTGCCTAGCATAGAAAGTAATTGGTGAAGAGTCAGCATCTTGAATTTTGGAATCTCTAGAAAGGTGTTTAGAGTAGACAGGTCCAGGATTGGACGCCATGATTTGTCTTTTCTGGGTACCAGAAAAAGTCTAGAGTAAAAACCTTGTCCCTTTTCCTCTTCTGGTACCAGCTGAATAGCCCCCATGCTTAAGAGGGAAAGTACTTGTTTTTGAGCCTCTGCCCACTGATTTGGGGGCAAGTCTGGCCACCCATTTGGTGTTGTCAACGTTTGAAAATAAAATCTGTATCCGTGGGACACTATATTTAAAACCCATTTGTAATGGGTTATGAGTTCCTAGTTCTTTGCATGAAGAGCAATCTTTCCCCCCAAAGGGGCAGTCAAAAGATAAGTGCTTGGAAATTTTAAAAGGAAGTCATTGAGACTGTTTACCATAGGGGGGTGTCTTGTTATTTCCAGATTTGGAAGTGGAGTCCCCCCCCCCCCCCCCACTGCTTAGTTCTGAAAGTCCCCTGGGACTGAAACCTGGGGGTTTTGCTGTGTCTGGGTTTGGCTTGAGAAGACCTGGCTGGGACTGGAAGGGACCAATTATTCTTGGTAGGCCAGTGCCTACTAAATCTAGGAGGTTGCACTTGTAAAAAATCTTTAACAGTTTGCATAGATTTAGCTTTATCTTACATCTTTTTAAGAAGTTCTTCAGCCATGTTGCCAAACAGGCGGTCCTGATTTAAAGGAGCATCCAACAATTTAGCTTTAACATGATCAGGCAAAGATTGCTCTTTAAGCCAAGCATGCCTTCTAAGCAGAGATCCAGTAACAGCAGCCCTGCAAGGGCCTCTAAAGAATCAAAACCACATTGCAAGGTATGTTTTCCAACTTGTTCAGCAGAATGCATGGAGTCCTGTAAATCTTTATTTTCCACACAGTCAGGAATCAACATAATTTTCTGTTTAAGCAGTCCAATAGCATGTTGCTGATATTTTAACATGTGAAATTGGCAGTTTAAAGCTCTGACTGCTAATGTTGCAGAAGTATAAACCTTTTTACCCCATCTATCCAGCGCCCTGGAGTCTCTATTAGAAGGGGTAGGAATTTTAGCAGTAGAAGCCTTAATGCCCTTGGGCCTCTGAGAAATAGTCTCTGGATCTGCAACAGGATTTTTGAAAAGGAACTTGTGAGACTCAGGTACCCTGTAGTATCTGTCAGGTTTACTAGGAGCAGGAGGCATGGAATCAGCGGCCAAACTGGATTCCGAGAAAACATCATCAACAATTTCTAGTACAGAAGGTACAGCCAAAGGCTTACACTGAGGTAGAAGAAGGAAATCCCTAAGCCTCTTTTTTGAATCAGAAAATTCCAGGCTTTCCCAGTGAAAATGCTCCCTTAAAGTATGTAAAGTTTCCCTAAAAGAAAAATCCTCAGGAGGGGAAGCAGAGAGAATAGAATCCTCTGCATTAGAATCCTCATAAGTAGGTATGGACAAATCCAGGTCATCAGAAGAGTCAGAAGAAACAGAATCCTGATCAGAAGATTCATAATCAAGCTCAGCCCTAGGCCTCTTAGAGAAGGGGGGGTTGACTACATGCGGCCTTGGAGTAGTTTTTTTAGACATGGATCGAGATTTAGACCTTAGTAATGAAGGAGGTGTCGATTTAATATGCAAGTCTGTAGGCCTGAATACACCCTCAGAAGCCAGTGCCTGCACAGCGGCTCCGGACCCATCCAAGGTAGAGACATCCGCGGGTTCCATAGCTGACATATCTCACGGCATACTGGACTCCGAATGCGTCTCAGTAGAGACCTGGGAATCAGAAGGAGTGGGTATCAGAGGCTGCAAAAGCGCCTCACTGAGTACCGGCCAATCGGTGACTGGCTTAGTAGAAGCGTTGTCGGCTGTTTTGGTCCTCGGTGGCCTGTCTCTGTCTTTATCTTTGCATTTTTTTGGAATCCTGGTAGTCGGATGGCTAACAGATGACATTTCTGGATAATTAAAATGAAAACCGAAATATTTAGAGGCAAAAATATATAGACGACGGATAGTGCGCTGATTAAATAAGGCACAAAACCGACTGCAAGGTACGTCGTGGTCAGGGCCTAGGCAAGGAATACAGTATGAATGAAAATCTTTATGAGGTATTTGCTTTCCACAAGTAATGCAATTATTAACTTTTACTGACATTGGTAATGAGCAAGAAAAAGTTTCCCCAACGGGGTACTTAGCTTTTGGTTGAAGACTTCGGTTCTGAAACTCGAAAACGAAAATTTCAAGAGTCGGACGACCGGCACTTGCAAACTGCTTCTGCTTCATGCACCGCGCGGCAAGAAAGACTGATGTAATGACGTTGGCTGCATGTTTTATACAGCTGACGTCATGAAAGAAGGGACAGCAACCGACGCAGAACCCAAGACATTGTTAATCAGTCCGACTGAGGGCAACCTGCAAGCAGATTACCCAAATGTAATGACTGCAACAGTGAAACACGAAGAACATCTGTAATACCCTGTTGGGTGATCAGGACAAGTTGTGCTGGCTGTCCCTGTGAAGTAGAATGATGTGGCTCCAAGCGCAGAGGCATCTGGGAACTAGATTGGGAATCCAAAGGGGCTGGATCCATCCATCCTGTTGGAACAAAAAACAGTCTTCACTACCTTGAAGGCAGATCGCTCCAGAGAGAAAGACAGCGGCTTCGAGAAGGCAGGCTTCTGGATCACTGCCTCCCTTGGCTCCAAGAACACCCCCCCCCCACCCGAGAAGGAAGCTGGAGTCAAGCTATCCAATGTCAAAACTCTAAGGAGCAGAGACAGCTCCAAAAACCTTGGAGTAGATTCCAACTTCCTGGACCCGACAAGGCAGCTTCTCCTCCAAGAGTCATCCAGATCCGAAGAAGTTGGAGCCGGTGCACTTACAGAAGTCTTTGGATACAAAGATAACGGTATCTTTGGATCAAAGCTGGATGGACTCAAAGGTTCAGATCTAGGGACTCAAACAGCCAATGGGATCAGAGAAGGAGCACACAATGGTGGTGTAAGAGATGGATGGGCTGCCTGATCTGAGGGGGTAGGAGCTGGGAGAGGACCCATCTGAATCTGCACCAAAAGGAATTTGCTGATCATTCATAGGTTCATAAGTAGGTACTACGCTATCTGTCCAAGGGCATTTATAAGCCTAGCCAGAGTCTGTCAGCTTTCGCCACCCCATTGATTAATTAACTGAGCATCCCAGGGGTGTATTTTCTGTTACCCATCCACTCGCCAAGGTTTCTTTTGAAGAGTGTTAGTGAGGGGCTCTGCCTAATGTAGTTAGGAATTTTGTTCCAAAGCATGCGGAGTCTCTGTGACAGGAATCTATGCCTCCAGCATGTTCTATTTATTGTTGTGGCGAGGTTTAGCTCATTACAGTGAGTGTCTCGCAGTGACTTGGATTTCTTTAGGTAGAGCATGTCCATAAATTCTGAGTTGGACAAGGCTTTGTAAGTCAAGCAGATATCACCTCTGAGTAAGCGATATGCCACTGAGTACAGCCAGAGTTTTTCTAGTCGGGCTGCATAGGACATATGTTTTAGGCCAGTAATCCTCTTGGTGAGGTACTTTTGTGGTCTTTCCAGCTGTTGGAACTGTCTTGTGAGGTACATCCCAAATGGGGCATTGTACTCTTATGATGGGTCTGATGAGTGACGAGTAGAGGGGCACTTTAACCTCTTTATTTCTAGATGCGAGCCCTTTAATAATTAGATGGGCTACATACAAGGATTTCCTAACTACTTTGGCAATATGATTATCAAAGGAGAGATTACTATCTACCTGGGTCCCCAGATCTCTAATTACTTCTTCTGTATTAAGGAGCTGCCACCTATGTGGTAATTCATGGGTGCTTTGTTTTTCCCCAGATGGGATGACTATGCATTTTTTGGTGTTTAGCTTGAGACCATGACTTTGACAGCAGGTGTCTGTCTCAGTAAGGCCCTTTTGGAGAATGTCCGTGTCAGCTGCAGAGTCAATTATGGTTCCCAGTTTGCAGTTATCGGCGAACTTGGTTAGCCATAGTCCTCCTGTGTTTGCCTCTACTTCTGAGAAGTATATGCTGAACAGTAGGGGTCCCAGGACAAAGTCTTGTGGGACACCACTTGTGACTGGTTTAGAGTCGGACCTGGAGCCGGCTATTCTTACCATGTGAGTTCTGTCTGTAAGTCAGTTGGTAACCCATCTCGGGACGTAGGGGTTTATGTTCAGGCTGGTGAGTTTTTCTATAATTCCCAAGTGGGGAATGGTGTCAAAAGCCTTGGCGAGGTCAAGGTAGGCTGTGTGAACCACCTTCTCCTCATCTATGGCCTTGGTGACTGTCTCGAAGAAGTCAACCAGGTTTAGTAGGCATGATCTCCCCATAACAAAGCCAAACTGAGTCAGGTCAAGTGTTTGGAGGTTCCCAATGTCTTTGTTAATGAGTTCCATGATGATGCGCTCCATAGCCTTGCAGACCAGGCTAGTCAGGCTTATGGGGCGATAGTTAACAGGGTCAGATGTGGCCCCTCTTTTGTGGAGCGGAATAACCATTGCTGTGCATCACTCTATGGGCACATAGCCTGTGGAGAGGCTGAGGTTGAACAGCGTGTGTTTAGGTGTGGGGTTAGCTCGTTCTGTAGGTCATGCAAGAAGCAGCCTGGGACACCATCTGGCCCCACTGGTGCTGTGCTTTTGGCTTTTGAAAAGGCCGTTTTCACCTGTGTGTCTGTGATTTCCGGGAGACTACGCTTTTCCGGTATTGTTGTGAGCCCTTCTGGGGGTGAGAGGGGGGTGACGTTTGCACTGAATCTATCTGCCAGGATGTTGGCAATATCAGTAGGTTCAGTATATTTTGTGCTATTTTGCTCTAGCTCAGAGCATATCTGCGAGTTGCCACTTAAGATTCTTGACATAGCTAAAGGCTTTGTGGTTATCTTTCGAATCCCTGGCTATTTTTCATTCAAAGTTAGCCTTGGATGATTATATGAGAGACCTTAGTTTCTTACTGATACTGATCAGGGATGTCTTTCCTTCTTGGGATTTGCTTTTTTTCTGAACTAGTTTCCTCCTTCTGTTGTATAGCCTGTTTATGGCAGGGGTCCACCAGACTCGTTTCCTTCTCTTAGGGGAGTGAGTCTTGGTTTTGCTAGGGATGACACGATCCATGCATCCTTGTAGGTGTTCATAGAGTGCATTTGTAAAGGTTCCTACATCTTGGACGCTGTTATGCTTTAGCGTGGGGGCTGTGAAACTTACCACCTCTGTCTTAAGTAAGGGAAGGTTTGGTATAGAAAAGTTTTTCACTGTGGTTTCCTTGGTTGGGGGTGGTGGTGTGGTGTGGGCATCCAGAGTGATTAGTTTATGGTCTGATCTAACCAGTGACGGGTTGACCTCCAGTGCGGAACACCTGTCGCCCATGTTGGTGATGACCAGGTCCAATATGTTTTCACCTCTGGTAGGGGAGTTTACCAGCTGATTCAGGGCATTTGAGGTGATAAATTCCAGGAAGCGCTGGACCTGGGAGTTTGTACTTGAGTAGTTTTCCCAGTTAACGGTAGGGTAATTGAAATCGCCCAATATCAGGGTGTTCGGTAGGACCTTCATGTTTTCCAGTGTCTCCAGAAAGGCGGAGTGGCGGTCCTGGGTCATGGAGGGTGATCTGTAGCAGGCCACAATTTGCACTGCAGATTTGCCCAATGTTAGTTGCACATAGATGATCTCAGAGGTAGCATGCTGTACCACTAACCTGGAGGTGTAGGTATCCTTGATGAATACGGATACACCCCCTCCTTTTGTGTTTCGGTCCATGTTCTGTGGCCGAAATGTGTGGTATGAGTTGTAACCCGCTAGTGCTGGGGTGCTCTGTGGAGACTTGAACCAAGTTTCAGTTACTGCACAGATGTCAACGTTCTCCAAACTGAGGAGTGCTTCGGGCGCGTGCATTTTGAGATTTAAACTCCCGGCGTTGAGTAGCATAACCCTCATTTTTTTTATTTGTGCTGTTTATGAAGGTGGGTTTGACTTTTGAAACTTGCCTAAAAAAGGCACTATGGGGACAGCAAGAGCCTTGGCCAGTATTCGAAAGCCTAGGGGTGACAGGTGCAAGCCGTCTCTTGCGAAGAAACAAGGCTTGTCGAGCATGTCGTCCCAGGCTGACAGACAATGGATCCCCTTTGAATGACACCAGAAGCTTAAGCCAATCGTTGAAATTGTTAATTTTTTCTTTATACTGCGGTATCATTCTTGTTGAGGGCAGGATGCTACTCAGGGTCAGGGTGGCTGAAAGCTCCCTCTCACAGGTGAACAGAGAAACCTCCTTCTATCCAAGTAAGGTATGGGCAACTCGAAACTTGTAACACAGCCCTGAATTCAGCACTAGCCTGAAAACTGGACTATACTAGCTTAGAAAGGTGGTAAACAAGGACAATTTTTTTTTTAAAGATAAGGCAAAAATAGTAAAAAATACACTTAAAACAGTTTTAAACGACTACAAACAGTAAATAATACACTTAAAACAGCTTTAGATGACTACAAGCAATCAGAAAAGGCTTTTAAACAAATTACCGAATTAACCAGTAAAAAAATCTCAAAACTGAGCCCTGCTCCTATAATCTTCAATCAAACAAGTTTTAACTGCACACTCCTGCCACTGGGGTGCAGGGGAACCTTCTCCAAAAAAGAAGGCCTGGATTAGTGCTCAAGTTATACAAACAAAGCTAGATTCAGCAGGCCTGAATCTAGTGTATGCGACAGCAAACAAGGCACATAATTTCACTAAGAAACAGTTCAAATATGCAGGCACTATAAGCCTCTAACCAGAAATTCCTAGCTCAGAAGGGCAGAGTCCAGCCTCTCCTCCTACAAGAGTGCAGACCACAAACCTTCTTAATGCAAAATGACTGGCCTGAAGTCCAAGTACTTAAACCAGAACTAATACACTTTTAGAATAACAGACACTGAGCCTTCAATCAGCAATTCCCAACTGAGAAGGATGTAAGCTACCTGTCCTGCCACAACAGTGCAGACCACAAACCTTCTTAATGTAAAACAACTCGTCTGAAGCCCAAGTGCTTAAACCAAAGGCTTAGAATGATAGCTACACTTTAATCAGGTTACTACCAAACATTAATAAATACAACTGAATACTTTTAAGAAGGCCTGGATTAGTGCTCAGGGTATACAAACAAAGCTAGATTCAGCAGGCCTGGATTTCGTGTATGCTATAGCAAACAAAGTGCACCAATTTCAGTTAAGAAACAGTTCAAATATGCAGGCACAGTAAGCCTTTAACCAGAAATTCCCAGCTCAGAAGGGCAGAATCCAGCCTCTCCTCCCACAAGAGTGAAGACCACAAACCTTCTTAATGTAAAATAACTGGCCTAGAAGCCCAAGTGCTTAAACCAGAACTAATACACTTTTAGAATAACAGACACTGAGCCTTCAATCAGCAGTTCCCAACTTAAAAGGATGTAAGCTACCTGTCCTGCCACAACAGTGCAGACCACAAACCTTCTTAATGTAAAACAACTGGTCTGAAGCCCAAGTGCTTAAACCAAAAGACTTAGAATGACAGTTACACCAAGCAGTAATAAATACAGTTGAGTACTTTTAAGATGACGCAAAAGCAAAATAAAGTAATAAAGTAGGAAGAAACACAAATACAGTAAAAGCAGATGAATAAAGTGCAATTTTTTTTTTTGAGTGAGCAAATGAGGTGGGCCCAGGAAGAGTATCCAAATGCAAATTTACAAGAGGGGTGGGCAGTTTCAAAGCCACCAAGATTAACACCAAAACAAAAACAGGGAGGGTGGGTGGGGAACTAACTGAAAAACCAGAGCCACAACTTCCAGCTAGACAGTATTCAATGCAACACAAATAAATCAATTTAAATGCTACATTATTTGAAAAAAGTGCAGACAAGATTTACTTAAATTCACTTACAGGTTCATTTGATTGCAGGTAGGTCTTAGCCGGCTAAAGCTCAGAGTTTAAGCAGAAAATAATCCAAAATATACTACTTATATAAGGCAGAAACCGAATATCCATGAAATGAAACTATCCCCACTTATCACTGGCTATGCAGGAATTCTAACAAGCATTAACTGAAAAAACAGAGCCACAACTTCCAGTTAGATAGTATTCAATGCAACACAAATAAAACAATTTAAATGCTGTATTATTTGAAAAAAGTGCAAATAAAGATTTACTTAAATTCACTTATACATCCAGTTGATTGCAGGTAGGTCTTAGCCGGCCAAAACTCAGAGTTTAAGCAGAAAATAATCCAAAATGTACCACTTATATAAGGCAGAAACCAAATATCAATGAAATGAAACTACCCCCACTTATCACTGGCTATGCAGGAATCCTTCCACATCTTCCTCAGTTAGAATCCTGGAAGAACAAGATGAGGCAAGGGACAGTGACCTTGAACAACGTCCTCCAGGAAGGGAGAGGGAACCCTAGATGGCACTGGATCCACTGTTGGAGAATATATTGTTCTAGGCAGACTCTATGGATCAGAGGATCTTGGATCTGAAGATTTTCCCATCAGATCTGAAGGACAGAGGGACTTAAGCTGATTTCGGATCCAGACTTGATTTTTTTCTTTGGCAACTCAGAAGGAGTGGAAATATATAGCCTTGGAGACTTCTCAGTTTGGGGACTGAGACTGCCTCTCTGAATGAGGACGGAAGCAATCCTTTTAAGATCAGTTTATGTTTTCTATCTGCTATGGCCCTAGGATTGAAATTTCTGCACATAGCACAATCCTCTTGCACATGTAAAGGGCCTAAACAATAGACTCAACATATGGGC
This sequence comes from Protopterus annectens, assembly GCF_019279795.1. NCBI lineage: Eukaryota > Metazoa > Chordata > Ceratodontiformes > Protopteridae > Protopterus > Protopterus annectens. The sequence continues at coordinate 1,144,172,148 of NC_056731.1, forward strand.
ATTCGATAAAGATAATTTATGCCCACACTTTTGACATTTTTTGAAGCCAGCAGGCCCTTTGTCAGAAGAAAGGGGAATTCCTACAGTGGTAAGAAGAATTACACAGGCATACACACTATAAGAAAGTTAAAGATTGTAAAGGAAAAAAAATATACCAACAATAGTATAATACAGTTACACTAAGTGTAAAAGATAAGGGAATATATAACATGAGAAGAGAAATATTAAGAAAAAAAGCACTTATCTCAATTAATGCCCAAGAGTTCAGGCTAACCATGTATTTCACAAAAAGCAGCAAATGAGATCTGAGGTATGTTAGTGGTTGGTGTATTATGGGCAAGGGAGGAGGATCAAGAGTTTTTGGTGGCCATGAGCTGTAGTAACAGCCAAGCCGGATCAGAGTATCGGATTCAAACCAATCCATTAAGGATAGAATGAAAATTGACAACATCAGATCATAGAAACATTTAAATCATAAGAAACCAAAAAAGATAAAAGCTGTTGGCATAAATGTTAACAGCAAGAGGCACTTTCAATAGGAAACAGAATGTTTTATACTGCTTAAAAACTGTAAAAACATCAAACGCACAATTAGGTATAATATAGAAGAAAAAATCTGTTCCTAGAATGTCATACTGCAGAGTATTACTGCAGTATTGTGTTAAAGATGGAAATGAATAAGGGCAGCACTTAAGTACAAATTCAGTTTAACAGTCTGACTCAACCTCATACCTAAACCTGCCTTAAATGGAAAAAAAAAAAAAAAACTCACATCAACATCAGGCCGTTTTATTAAATCTTCCACTTTAGCAACATCTCCATTGGCAGCAGCTTTAACCAGTTCTTCATTAAGATCACCAGATTCTTGAGTTTCAAACAGCTTCTTCAGCAACTGCGACAGGCGCTCTGTAAAACATATGTGTAAAAACAGTTGGAAGCTATTGGCAACCATTCAGCAGAAAAGTGGCAGACAATTAAAATGCAGAGAAAGAAAGTAGCAGGTCAAATGCAGAATCTTGAATTCATTAACAGTATCATCGAGCCAGCCTTAATTTAACTAGTGCTACAGGTGAAAGAGCTCCTGATCTTTGATTGTGAGACAAAAAAAAATAATTAGTAATGTTTCCAATTTACATACAGTCAGTACACAGCTGCTGTGTGAGCTTAGTGATTCGCAGTGCACCCCTCTGACATTTGTGAGAAAAGTTAAAGAAATAACACTTTCCCTAGCTCAACACAAGACGGTGACCAATAAGGCTTGGTAGAATGTTAAACAAACAACAAATCATACCCTTCTCCCCACAAAAGATACAGTGGCATTCTGTGTACACCTTTGAGCAGGGTTGGTTTTAGTCCTTTTTTTTTTTTTTGAGAAATGACTGTAAACTGAGCATGTGATACGAGGGTCAGTTACTTTCATTCACACACGCTCACTACCAAACTGTAGCCACATCTACAAACAATTCAGATATCACGTTCTGACAGAAGAGGATGGCCATGTAATGAATTTTACTTTTCCAAACAAACATTTGTTGCACAATCAAATACTCCAATTTAAACAAATGTAAAACTTAAGTGGACATCCAGTTGCCCAAAAAGACCAGTACCAACAGCCGAGAAATATCACCAAACGATTTATTAAAATCAACAAGCAGCAAAAATAGCAAGTGATAGCAGTTTAGCGCTTTCGTCTACGTGAAGACTTCTTCAGAACTGCTAGTACATCCACAATTTCACTTAAATACTGACAAAATCAACACGTGATTAAACCAACCAATGGAACACCAGTAAATGGACAAAACACACTCCGGCAGAAAATCCAATCCAGTAATACATTAGTTTAATGAAGTAAGGTTAGTGCTTTCGTAAAGGTCAATGCCTGTACTTCTTCAGACAAAAAACAGTATGAACAAAGTCACTTAAATACCTTCCCCCAACAGGTAACCACACCTGCCAAAAGTCACATGATCAATTAATACCAAACTTTTTAAAAATTTTCTTATAAATTAAATGTTCTTTTAAAATTATACAAGAAAGGAAATAGCAGCAATAAATTTCTCTAACCATATCTAAAAAATACCAGAAAAAAATCCTATCCTGTAAACACTACCTATATATTGTTACATACATTTATACAAATATGAAATGTGTATATAAATAAGTAACCAAGTAAACAAACCCTAAAAGTCAGTAAGCCTACAAATAATGAATCACATAAAAAATAATTTAAAATATGATGTATGTGATACATATATCAAAAATTCTTAACTATGTAAACTCCTTGGCTTCAAGATGCAGAGGCTATGGAGCACACATCATTAATACCTGGGTATCTAAAGGCATTACACCTGAGTTGCCATAAGGGCTCGCACCTTTCCGGCCATAATGGAACTGGGCCACCCCTACTGGACCTGTTGACTTACTCTATAACTCTAAAATCAAAAGAATGATCCGGGTGGTTGGTTATGTGTCTTGCTAAGGCATTTTCTATCTTTTTGTTTTTTAATAGCATATATGGGTTCATACAACCTATCCCAGAGTCTTCTATCCGTCTTTCCAATATAGAAGACAGGACAAACTTTACACTTGGCCAGGTATACTATACTTCTGGAATTACAATTAAACCTGCCATTAGATGAAAATCTGTTTCCTGACTGTATACAAACAACCGGTGTCAATAAACCTACAATAAGGGCAGGCCTCACATCGAAACATTCCTTTTACCCTTGAATAGGATACCTTTTTAGCTTCTAACAAGGATTTAAAACTTTGAACCCTTTTAAAATAACTACTGGTTATCTCCTGCCCAAATCTGGTGTAGTCTGACTCCATACGAGCCAGTCAACACCACATTTGGGCAGGAGATCGACAAGCTTCTTGACATGTTCAACAAAAGGGGTTACCCTTTGGTACTATTGGTGTCTGTCAAGGATGAAGTCTTTGGTAAAAGGAACAAAAAGGTTTTTAGCAACCTTTAGTCCCTATCCAAAAGGACCCACATGTTGACTCAGTTATGGATCAAAATGACAACAATGGTATTCAAACAACTGAGGTGTCTTATAAACGTTCTAGTCATTACCTTTTCAGTGAACAGTCACGAAATGGAAGTGGTTAACAAATTCTGGCCAACTGTCACCTCTATGAAAGAAGGTGTTGAATTATTTGGTACTAAACCAAAAATTGTTTTTAGGAAAGGTGCGTTTCAAGAGTTTATTGGAGATGAAAAGGGACAATATGGGTTCAAACAGATCAAAGGGTGTGTGATTCATTTTTTATTAGGCATAAGAAAACAGAAGTGAAAAGGCATTTCAATTGCCTATCCAGGCAAGTTGTGTATGGGGCCCTTTGCCAAAAATGTAAGGCTTTTTACATTGGGAAGACCTGTCAGATGTTAAAGGGGAGAATTTATGAGCACCAAGAGGAGAAAACGCTGAGAGAAGAAAGGAGCCACTTCTGAGATTTTAAGTATTTTTCATCTGTTTATTTGCTAAGTTTTTCTGCATAGCCGCCTATTTTGAGCATTTTCTAGCTTGTTAAACTTGATTTCTGCATTAGTAACTGTATTTAGAGCACAGCCTAGAGCTGTTTACTGAATTTCCTGTTTGCATTTATTTTTAACATCGTTTTTTTCTCAAAACTTGCATTTTATCTGTCTTTGGCCTAGCACTCTTGTGTGGGGTCATTTACTGCACTGTTATAACTTGTTGATACTTGTGAACCACTGCTATCTCTGAAAAAAACAAAAACAAAAACAATCTTGCTTTTTTCCCACTTTTCTGAGATTTAAAAAAGTTCAGTTACAGGCTTGCTGTTCTTGAACTGTTTGTAAGTTTCTTGGAGGCCATTTTTGGCTTGGGATAAAGGGAAGTCTCTCTGTTGATCAGTGGCAGTGAAAAACATTGAGCAGCCTGCCTGCCCCTGTGGGAGTGGTTACTGACTTGAAACTGTAGTTTTATTGGCCATTTTGGGTCAATTCCAAACTCCTTCATCTTCCTCTCTTAAAACCCTCTTTTGCGCGGTTTTGCGCATTTTTGTGCACAGCGCAACAACGGGCAGCGCCGCCTAATTGGGTTTAAACTATTCCTGGCTCCACAAAGTCTGCTCTTCACTTTTTCCCTTAGAACTGCTCTATCTCTCAATTTAAACACCATATTCTCATTCTAAGGCCCTTCACTGGTCCAATTAAGTAATCCTACAAGTTAGCACTATTAAAGCATAAGCACTACTTACTCTTATACTCTCTACGATTACCCTGTTCTCTATTGGTCTGTCTTAAATTCAGTTTCCCTATATTACTCTAGCATGTCCAAAGATCAGTCAATGGTTTCCTCTCCAGTCCAGCTGGTGAATCTGGGAATTTTGAGGCAATGTTACAACTGTCTCATGTACACGGACAACCCTCTCCTCCTCCAAAACAGGTTCAAATATATGTGAGAGATGCAACTATTTAGCCAAACTGGTGTAACCAGTCAGGAGGAGAAGGTAACCTCACACAACACAATTCCAGTATCACATAGTCCCACCACATCAGCGAACCAAACACATAAATACACAAAAACATACTCGGAGGCTCTAAATAAAAATCTACCTAAGCAACAGAGACCTCCAAAGCAGACATCCAAGCAAACGCTACCTCAAAACAAAACACGCACAACACATAGCCCATAAAGTCAGTGTGCCAAGCAGCCACAGCCCTTAAGGCTGAATAACACACCTGATACTCCTGTAATAGGTGACTCTATTGTCAGACACACTGACGTCCCGCTCACCAGGCTGAATAAAGAGAAGGTCACGGTGAGCTGCCTGTCGGGTGCTAGGATCCGCCACATAACGCAAGCACTCAGGTCACTCCAAAGCAAATACAAATATGACTCAATCATTGTACATGCTGGTGTGAATGACCTGAGACGTACCTCCCTGAACTACATGAAAAGAGACATAGAGGAGCTCTCTGATCATGTAGCCCAGGCTGGTATGACCCTGACCATGAGCGGCATCTTACCCTCACCTAGAATGATGCCACAGTACAAAGACAAAATGATCGATTTTAACAACTGGCTAAAATTTTGCTGTCATTCAAAGGGGATCCAGTGTCTGTCAGCCTGGGATGACATGCTTGACAAGCCACGTTGCTTCGCTAGGGACGGCTTGCACCTGTCACCACTGGGCTTTCGGATATTGGCAAAGGCTCTTGCCACCCCCATAGTGCCTTTTTTAGGCAAGGCTCAAAAGTCAAACCCACCCCCATAGACAGCACAAGGAACAAGAAACTAAGGGTAATGCTGCTTAACGCCAGAAGTCTTAACCTCAAGATGCACGCACTCGAAGCTCTCCTCAGTATGGAGAACATCGATATCTGTGCAGTGACAGAAACCTGGTTCAAGGCTCCAGAGAGCACCTCAGCACTACCAGGCTATACCTCATATCATGCTTTTCGGCCCTAAAACCCAGACCAAACCACAAAAGGAGGGGGGGGTTTCCATATTTATCAAGGATATCCACACCTCCAGGTTAGTGGCATTGCACGAAGTATCGGAGACCATCCATGTGCAACTAACAGTGGGCAAGACTGCTTTTCAGTTTAAAGCATCCTACAGACCACCCTCTCAAAGTCAGGAATCGCACTCGGCTTTCCTGAAAACATTAGAGAACATGAAGATCTCTCCGAACACCATTATATTGGGTGACTTCAACTACCCAAACATTGACTGGGAGCACTACTCAAGCCCCAGCACCTTAGTCCAAAGGTTCCTGGAAATTATAAACTCAAATGCTATGGAACAACTAGCCACCACTCCCACAAGAGGGGACAACATTCTAGACCTGATCATTACCAACATGGGGACTCTATGCTCCACACCAGAAGTATATCCCTCATTGGTAAGATCAAACCATAAATTAATTTCACTGGATGTCCACATCCCGACCCCACCCCCAGCCCAGAAAACCACAGTGAAAAACTTCTCAAAAGCGAACTTCTCACTTCTCAAAACCGAAGTGGAATCCTTCAAGGCCCCAGGGCCAGTGGAACCTACGGCCCAAACTGCAGAATCCTATATAAACGCATTCTACGGACATCTCCAGGAATGCATGGATCATGCTATCCCAAACAAAACCAAGACCCAAACATCCAAAGGCAGGCGTCCAGTCTGGTGGACCCCTTCCATTAATAAACTGTACAACAGAAGGAGAAAGCTACTACATGATAGAGCAAAATCCCTAATAGGGAAGGCATCTCTGATCAGTACTAGCAAAAAATTACGCTCCCTCATAAAATCCTCCAAGGCCAGCTTCGAGAGAAAAATTGCACAGGACACCAAAGACAATCATAAGGCTTTTTTCAGTTATGTTAGGAACCTGGGATGCAACTCCCAGACTTGTTCTGAGTTGATTCTAAACGACAAAAAATACACTGAACCCACAGACATCGCCAATATCCTGGCAGACAGGTTCAGTGCAAACTCCCAAAAGAGCAAGTATCTATCCCGGTAGAGGACTGCCTCCCAAACATCTCTGATGCTCAGGTGAAGGCTGCCCTCTCCAAAGCAAAAAACACTGCTTCCATGGGACCAGATGGCATCCCAGGTTGCGTCCTACATGAACTCCAAGAGGAACTAATCCCTCAAATAAAACAGCTATACAATCTCAGCCTCACTACAGGATATGTGCCCACAGAATGGCGTACAGCAACAGTGGTCCCACTCCACAAAGGTGGAGCCTCTACGGACCCTGGAAACTATCGCCCCATAAACCTGACTAGCTTAGTCTGCAAGGCTATGGAGAGGATCATCATGGAGCTCATAAACAAAGACATTGGGGACCTACAGACACTAGATCCTACCCAGTTTGGCTTTGTCAAGGGCAGATCCTGCCTTTTGAACCTGGTTGACTTCTTCGAAACAGTCACCAAAGAAATAGATGAAGGGAAGGTAGTCCACACAGCCTATCTGGACTTGCAAAGGCATTTGACACAATACCCCACTCGGGCATCATAGATAAGCTATCCAGCTTAAATATAAACCCCTATGTCACAAGATGGGTCGCAAACTGGCTCAAAGACAGAACCCACAGAGTGAGAGTTGCTGGAGCCATGTCAGACTCGAAACCGGTCACAAGTGGCGTCCCACAGGGTTCTGTCCTGGGACCACTCTTGTTCGGTATATACTTTTCCGAGGTACAGGCAAACATGGGAGGACTATGGCTCACCAAGTTCGCAGACGACTGCAAACTGGGCGCCATAATCGACTCTCCAGCTGACACAAACATCCTTGAAAAAGGTCTCACAGAGACAGATAACTGGTGTCAGCACCATGGTTTAAAGCTAAATGCCAAAAAATGTATAGTCATACCCTTTGGCAAAAACAATGTGCCCACAAATTACCACATAGGCGGAAACCCATTAAGTACAGAGAAAGTTATTAGGGACCTGGGGACCCAAGTTGATAGCAATTTCTCCTTTGAAAACCACATTGCCAAAATGGTTAGAAAGACCTTATACATAAGCCCACCTCATCATGAAGGGTTTCACATCTAGATCAAAAGAGGTAATCGTGCCCCTTTATTCATCCCTCATCAGGCCCATCATAGAATACAATGCCCCTTTTGGGATGTACCTTACCCAACACCTGCAGCAATTAGAAAGACCCCAAAAGTATCTCACCAAGAGGATCAAGGGTCTCAAACAGATGCCATATGCTGCTCAGTTAAAAAAACTCCAGCTCTACTCAGTTGCATACCGCCTACTTCGAGGCGATATATGCCTGCCTGACATACAAAGCTATGTCAAATCCAGAATTAATGGACATGCTCCACCTCAGTAAATCTAAATCACTTAAGAGTCACACGCTTGAGGGACTTGAACCTCAGCACAGAAATAAATAGAACTTGCTGGAGGGACAGGTTCATAACCCAGAGGCTCCCTTCGCTCTGGAATAGAATTCCAGTTCATGTGAGGCAGAGCACCTCACTGAATCTCTTCAAGAAGAATCTCGATAGGTGGATGGGGGATCGTAGGTTTGTCCCAGGGATTACTCCCATGTCACTGTTAGACAGAGACACAGTAAACTAAACCTTAAAAAGGGCACAGTATACTCAAATCAAGGGGTGGAGTAAGCCATACAGAATCGGGCTAGGCTTATAATTGCCCCAGGGCAGATAGCCTAGTATGAACCTATGAACCTATTAGGAGAGAAAGGTCTACTAATGCTCTTTACAGACAGATCTCTTCTTGTGAGGGGTATTTTTTCAAGTTTGTGGTGACTGACCACATGGACAGTGATCCAAGGGGTTTCTACACTGAGGATCATTTAAATAAAAAGGAACTCAAATGGATTCTTACATGTGATGCTTTATCTCCCCTACGCCTTAATGAAAGTAGTTCCATCACCCCCATTCTCAAGAGTCTTAAGGGGTGATTATCACAGATACAATGTGGTTTAAATCTTCTGGAGTTCACACACAATTTGTTTTAATTTACATTCCTGAGTTTAACATATATATGTATTTGTATAATGCTGTTATTCATTAGTGAATTCTATTGGTATTGTATGCATGAATTATCATGCTTGTGCCTTGGATTTTAACATAGTTTCTCACACATTTTTTTAAAGTCGACACCGGTGTTCCATTGGTCGGTCTGATCACGTGTTGATTTTGTGAGTATTTAAGTGAAATAGTGGATGTACTAGCAGTTTTGAAGAAGTCTTCACGTAGACGAAAGCTCTAAACTGCTATCACTTGCTATTTTTGCTGCTTGTTGACTTTAATAAATTGTTTGGTGATACTTCTCGGTTGTTGGTACTGGTCTTTTTTAGCGCCTGGATCTCCACTTACGTTTTTCATTTGTTTGGTTTGGTTCTTGGTTTGTCAGTGAAACATTCCAATTCGCTTTACACAAATCACTCTAGTCCTACAAAACCAGAATCAAAGGCATCTAGTTATTTTCCTCCACGCACAGCCCAGCAATAATACCCAATTACACCTACTCTGTCTAAGCATATCAGGTGTCAAGTTAACTACTCAATCTTACTTCTCTTAACCACACACTAGCTTTGCAAAGCCAGATAGTAGTGACAGTTTAAAAGTCAAAGGACAAAAGCATAAGTTACTTTCATCCAGCCAACTTCAACCCCATAGCTCTCAACCACTTACTTCCAGTATCAGGACATATCCAAAAAAAAACAAATCATGAACACATTTTAAAATGATACTACTATTAATATGAGGAGTTGGCAAAACAAGAGAATGTAAGATAACAAGCATTTACTGAACCAGCTAGCTATCCACCAAGTGACTGTGATATAGTGACTTCAGTACATGAGTAACTTGGCGGATACTGGCTTTAGATAAACAACTAACCATTCTCTTGTTCATTTAGGTGAGTGGGGCATTTGAGTGTCATACAATGGACTCCACTATGACATGAGCCCAGAGTAGTGTGTTTGCTTGCTTTATGGGCAATGCTCTTAGTGGTGTCTGGTGTTGCTATTGGTGTGTGCTTTAGAGATTGCTTTGGATAGGCGTTTCCGTTTATAGGCTTAAGATGCCTTTGAGGTTTGGGAAGATTGCTTTTAGTGCCACAGCATAAGTTGGGCTGTGTGTGTGTGTGTGTGTGTGTGTGTGTGTGTGTGTGTGTGTGTGTGTGTGTGTGTGTGTGTGTGAGCTTTCTAAGTTTGTAAGAGCAATATCTAAAAACTGTCCCTATTTTTGGGCCTTTGGCCCCACTTTTATTAACGTCTTTGTCCAGATTTCTTGCTCTATATATAGGATCATAGGAGGTTACTAGGCTAATGGCCCTGGGGCCCTTACAAGCCTAGCCAAGAGTTTATTCCCAAAAAGAAACCTCAGTCAGCACCTGTCGCCTCTGTCAATATCGGACAAAGCTGGAGATATATGCACATTCAGTAACTTAATACTTTTTGTTCTATGTTTACATAAGTACTTTATATCTGCAGTCTCCTCGTTACTCGATAACTAACTAGAACTGATTTATGTGACATTCACCCTGAAAAAGAAACTAATTTTAAAATACTTAGATGCCTTTGATGTCTTTTAACTTCATGAAATACATACAACTTCTGTAAAATGATGTGTAAAGTAATGTAGTTTTGACCACAGTGTAAAAAGTGCAAGTAGTAATACCTTACATCATTTAAAATGTAATAGGAATTAACAGTACACATTAGACACAACCCTTTATAAGAATGAAAGTTTTTATAAGTTGTCTTTAAATTTGTTGATGTTGAAATCTCATGTGAAATCCATTTAACATATTTTTGTGAGCAGTCTAATGAACATAAACATCGTTATTAAATACGGTTTTAAACAGTGACCTAGGTACACGTGTATTTATAACAGAAGAGAAAAACAAACCATAGCAACATTTTTCAGTGTACATTTAGGCTTTGTTTTTAACACTTGTCGTTCACTCCATTAAGCCGCAGTGGTACAGCGATAGCATTGTTGCCTCACAGCAAGAGGTTCTCCTGTTCGATTCTCGGCTGGAGTGCCTTCTGTGTGGAGTATGCATGTCCTCCACACGGTCAAGTGGCCTCCGAAAGACATGCGTGAATGGGCGTGCCTACGCTGAAGGTTGGGCGTCGGGCTAGCAACTCGCCACCAAAAAAATCTACTGCCAATCATTAGCGGACCGGAGTTCCGCTGTGGCGAACCCTAACCGGGAAAAGACAAAAAGACAAACAACAAAACTTGTCGTTCACTCCATTACATGCACTGCTAAATTCCTAGCTTCCCTTAAACCTTACTCATCCTCGGCCAGAACATTATTCTGTGTATATTCCCAACAATTCCATTTATTTCTAGGTAATGTGTTCCTTATCTCAACTTCAGTTAGTTTATCTCCTTCGCAACATTTTATACTCAAGTTCTAGCTGGTTTCAACTTTTATTTCCAATTTCTAGTGCTTTTTTTTTTTTTTTTTTTTTTTTTTTGGCATTCAGCAGCATTAAAATCAAGCCACAAAATTTCTAAGCATTTCAGATCTTATGTCCCAGCCCAAAAGAATCATGTCCTTACTTAGAGATTTGATTTCCATCAATATTTCTGACAAAGTACTCTCTAAGGAGACTTCCAAGATAGCTGCTCATTGAGTAACAACTTAATTCTAGCTCTCCCAGTGTGAAAGTAGAAACAGCAGAGAATGCCAGTGGAATTGTATTTCTGGGTAAGCTTCAGTAATTGGCTAGTAAGTACACTGCCTGAATGCCAGGAAAAAAGAAATACTGAGGTCACAAACGAAAATCAGCTACAAAAGGTGAGGAAAAGGCACTGACTGAGAATAATACTGCAGCTGCTTAGCAAAAAGCAGTGCAAGCTCCTGACATGAGTTCTTGTAACCTAGACGAAAGTATAAGACAACTGCGCACAGTCCCGATTAAAATAAATGAAACATTGATGGAGTATATCAACTCATATAACAAAAGGCTGGAAAAATAAGTAGCAGCATTAAACAAATATGCAAATGAGGTGATAAAACTGCAAAAATCAGAGGTCGAAATGAAGAAAAGGCGGTCTGAATATGAGACTGCACAGAAGAGATATTTAAAAAAAAATAGAATTAGAGGACAGAGCACACAGGGAAACCTGAGATTTTCTGCTGTACCAAAGAACCTGGAAGAAACAGACTGTATTAATTTTATGAAAGCACAAATAAGCAACTGGACTGGTATTCCACAGCAACAGTTAACTAAAAGGGCACATTGTGTATATGCTCCAAACAGTACAGTTGTGTACACTTACCATAAATGTAGATGTTCGAGTGTATTCACTGTTGCAGTCAACACACTTGGATTATCTGCCTGCAGGTAGCCCTCAGTCAGCCCAAATACCAGAGTCTTGGGATTTCTGTGTTGGTTGCTGTCGCCTCTTTCATGACGTCGGGTCATCAGGGGTATAAAACATACAGCCAACGCCATTACATCAGTTTTTCTTGCCGCAGATGTCAGGAGCCCCCAAAATAGGAAGCTATTATTTGGTGTGGAACACCTCCAGTAAAAAGTAAATAACCCTGCCATAAAATATGGCCATAAACAGGATAGGTAGAAAGGATATAGAAAACCAGGGAGATGGAGGGAGGGAATCCAGGATTGCAACAGTGAATACACTTTAACATCTACAATTATGGTAAGTGTACACAACTGTACTATGTTCTTCGTGTTTCACTGTTGCAGTTATCACACTTGGGATGGATTCCCAAAGCGGAGGAAGGGTGGAGGCAGTCAAGATGTGTTAGGGCTGGCTAGCAGGCTTTGTAAGACTGCTGTAGCAAATCCAGCTCTGGATTTAGAAAAAATACGTAAGTGGTAATGCTTGGTGAAGGTGTGTACAGAACTCCAGGTTGCAGCTTCCTGAATGTCCCTGGTAGGGAATTCCCTGAGAAATGCTGTAGAGGTTGAAGTAGCTCTAGTGGAATGAGTTCTGATCCCCAGAGGGGTAGGCTTTCCATGGTGCTTGTAGCAGAAATGGATGCAGTGTGCTATCCATTAAGAAATGGTTTGTTTTGAAATGGCCTTGCCTTCTGCCGCTGTAGCAAAGCTGAGTAGCAGATGGTCAGATTGTCTAAAAGGCTTAGTCCTGTCAAGGTAGAACCTGAGCTGTCTGTGCACATCCAAGGAGAGCAGGATCCTTTCCCCTTTATTCTGAGGATTAGGGAAAAAGGTTGGCAAATGATGATTCAACATTAATATGCTCGGCAAGCTCCCCATCTGAACTACATTCTCTGACTCGGAATGTATTCAACACAGTTGAAACATGGTTCACAAAACGTTGCCTCCTTCTCAATGCTAAAAAAACCACGCTCCTTCTCTTTATACCCACCAGTAAGTCCTCCCCAATAGATTTCTCTGTCATTTCCAATAATCGCACCACCATATACCCCGACTCTACCACCAAGTTGTTAGGAATTACTATTGACAATAACCTTACGTTTGATATCCACATAAATAATACCATAAAAACTGTCAACAGAAAAATAGGCTCCTTATATAGAATCAAAACTTTCCTAACTCCAATAGCCAGAACTAAGATTGCACACTCCCATTTAATTTCAACTCTTCTATATGCCTGTACCATATACACTAACCTCAAAAAAAATAACCTTGTCAAACTAGCTCATGCCTACAACAGCATTGCCAGATTTGCCACTGGCAATCCCTTTAGAACTCACCACTGTAAATCTAATGCAGCTAGGCTGGCTTGAACTTCAAAACCATCTGAATATCTCCCAACTAACCATTGCCCACAAGATATTTTATCAACCTAACAGCACTCCTATACTATCTAATCTCATAATCCCCTATAAAAATCTAAACTCCCTATGCTCTTCTAACAAACTTCTAGCTAGCATAACCAAGACTAACAACACGGCTGGTTATTCCCTGTTTGCTAACACAGTGGGAAAAAACTGGAACCTACTCCCCAACGAACTAACGTCACTTTCTTCCTTGCCTCTCTTTAAACAAAACCTCAAAAGACACCTTAAAACACACTGGTTATGCCCCTGCAGTAACCCTGACTAACCTTCTGGTTTTGATAATATTATTTCCGCCTCCTACTATATATTCCAAACTCTAATGCATACTTTTTTAAGCAGAACAGGAACTGGTGAACACAATGGAACATACTGGTGGAATCTATCCTGTTGATTATCACAAAACATTCTTATTTTCATAATTTTATCATACCCTTTTGTCACTTTTATTTGTGTAAATAATTTAACACATACTTTTGTCACTTTTATATTAGTGTAAATACCATCTTTTATCTCCATTTTTTATTCACTGCTTCTTGTAATTTTTTATTGAACTACTTTCATTTACTATGTATCAACTATGATTTGCATCGTTTGTATTGTATTTCAAATTTATAATCAAATTGTTTACTACTGGAGCTTTTCTCCCCGGGCCTCTACTGAAAATGGAAATATATCCAGTTAGACTAGCCCGGTTAACAAATGTAAAATAAAAATAAATAAATAAAAATGGATGGATTGGTTTACAGCCACACTGGATACCACCTTGGGCATAAAGGAAGGGTTAGTCCTAAGGGAAACCATGTCAGCATGGAAAATAATGAAGGGCTCCACCGCCATTGGTGCCTGTAACTCAGATACTCTTCTTGCTGAAGTAATAGCTAGAAGTAAGGCTGTTTTCCAAGAGAGGAATTTTAACTTTGCTGAAGCAGCAGGTTCGGGGGGGGGGGGGGGGGGTGAGCTTCTCCAGTACAAAGTTAAGGTCCCATATTGGGGTGGGAGCTCTCCTAGGGGACCTTAAATTGTTAGCTCCTCTCAGGAACGGTTTGATAAGAGGGTGAGAAAAGAGAGGCGGCTCAGTATTATAATGAGCTGAGATGGCAGAGGCATGAATCTAAACAGATGAGAAGGATAGGCCCCTGTGGAGCAGCTCTGCTAGGTAATCAAGGATTTGAGGCAAGTTGGGCACAGCTGTGTCCTTTCCTTGAAACGGACTCCAAGAACAATATATTTTCCACTTTTCATCATAGGATTTCCTAGTACTAGGCCTTCTGGCCTCAAGAATGATGCCCAGCACCTGTTTGCTGAGGGATGCTGGTGGTGCATTTAGGGAATAAACCAGGCTGCATGGTTTAGGGTTTTTGCAGCTGTGGATGTAAAATCTGTCCCTCCTGCTGAGACAGCAGGGAAGGTGTGTGATGTAGGTGCCAGGATGGCACTGCTGTCAGACTGCGTAGGAGTGGGTACCAATGCTGGTGTGGCCAGTCTGGTGCAATACGATTGCTCTTGGCCTGTCCTGTTTGATCTTGAGTAGTACTCTTGAGACGAGGGGAAGACGAGGAGAGGCATAAACTGAGAGGTTGTCCGCCTTCCAGGCTCTGCTGTGAGGGTTCCTGGTGCAAACTTTACTCAATTGGTGGTTTTGGGGGGAGGCAAAAAAGTCCACCTCCGGTGTTCCCCACCTCTGGGTTAGAAGTTTGAATGAGCTGGGGTCAAGTTTCCACTCGTGAGGGTCCAGTAGATTTCTGCTCAAGTCGTCTGCCAGTGAATTTTGCTTGCCTGGCAGGAATTGAGCTTGCAGGTGCACTTGGATGCTCAAGGCTGTGTTCCACAGAGCCATGGCTAACCTGCAGAGTGGGCAAGTATGAGTTCCTCCCTGCTTGTTTATGTACCACATAACTGTGGTGTTGCCTGTCTTTATCAGGAGCTGTCCTGTAAGGATAAAGTATTTGAAGACCGTCAGAGCATTGTGTACAGTTAGCATCTCTTTTTGATTGATATGCAGGGGGATTTGTTCTGGGCTCCATTTGCCTTGAATGCATTTGCCTGCCATGTGAGCCCCCCATGCATAGTCTGATGCATCTGTTTCCAGGGTTTGGGCGGCGAGGGGTTGAGTGAAAGGGAGTCCCTTGTTATGGTTGCATGCTTCTGCCAACCAAAGGAACTGTGCCCTTACACAAGGTATGATAGGAATCACTGTTTCCAGGTCCTGAGAATGATGACACCAGAGATTTTTTTTTTTTTTTTTTTTAAGTACCATTGAAGTTTCCTCATATGCAGTCTTGCATATGGAATTATCAGAATGCATGAGGCCATGAACCCTAGGGCTTGCAGTATTTTCCTTGTAGATAGCTGGGTTTTGTTGGCCATTAATTTGAAATAGTTTGTCAAATGGACCTGCTTTTCTGGAGTGAGGAACGCCATCTGGGAAGTTGTGTTCAAGCTTGCTCCCAGGAATGCAATTTGTTGGCTGGGCACCAGTTGTGATTTCTTTTCGTTGATGGTGTATCCCAGTGAAGTCAGAAGTCCTTTAACAAATACCAGGTGCTGAAGTAGCAATTCCAGACTGTCTGCCTGAATCAGGCAATCGTCCAAGTATGGGTAGATTTGAATATTTATCTGCCTGCAGAATGCAATGGCTAGAGCCAGACATTTTGTGAATACTCTGGACGCAGTAGATAAGCCAAAGGGAAGTGCAGAGACCCAATAGTGCATAGAGCCTGCCCTGAAATGTACACATTTCCTGCAAGACTCCCTTATTGGGATGTGCAGTTAAATTTCTTTTAAGTCTAGGGTGACTAACCAGGCATCCTTGGCTAGCATAGGAAGACGCTGTTGCAGTGTAAGCATTTTGAATTTTGGGACCACCAGAAAGGTGTTGAGAATAGATAGATCCAGGATAAGGCGCCAAGAGCCTCTTTCCTGGGCAAAAGGAAGAGACTGGAATAGAAACCCTGTCCCCTTTGTTTCACTGGAGCAGTTGAATAGCCCTGATATGGAGAAGGGAAAGTACTTGCTTTTGAGCCTTTGCCCACTGGTTTGAAGGAAGGTCTAGCAACCCGCATGGAGTTGTCAGAGAGTGGAAGAAGAATCTGTATCCCTGGAATACAATGTTTAGAACCCATCGGTCCTGAGTAATGGACATCCATTTTTTTGCATTAAGAGCGCGTTTTCCTCCTAGGGGCTCAGATACATGGGCATGGCTGGTAAGGATAATTGGAAAGTCATTGTGAACTTTTTCCATATGGGAATGGCTTACCACTCCCTGGTTTTGAGGTGGAAACACTCCATTGTTTAAATTTGTGCATACCCTGAAACTGTACTCTTGGTAGTCTGTTTCCCCTGGGTTTCGACTGAGAAGGCCTGAGAGGGACTGGAAAGAACTAGTTTTTTGAATGAATCTAGGTGGCTGCACCTGTAAGAAATTTTTGACAGTTTGCATAGATTTAGATTTTTCTTCCATCTTTTTAAGAACTTCTTTTGCTTTTGTGCCAAACAAATGCTCCTGATTTAATGGAGTATCTAGTGATTTTGCTTTGACATGATCAAGCAAGACTTGTTCCTTTAGCCAAGCATGCCTTCTCAGTACAGACCCAGTGACAGCAGCCCTGCAAGATGCTTCTAAGGCATCAAACCCACACTGCAAAGTATGTTTACTAACTTGGTTTGCAGAATGCATTAACTCTTGTAAATCTTTATTTTCTGCACAATCTGGAAGTAACACTATTTTTTTGTTTAATTAGTTCCATAATATGTTGCTGGTTCAACATGTGAAACTGGCAATTCAAAGCCCTGATGGAAAGAGTTGCAGAGGTATATACCTTCTTACCCCATCTGTCTAAAGCTCTAAAATCCCTGTCTGAAGGGTTAGGGTTTTTGGCTGCAGTAGCCTTCAAGCCTTTAGGTCCCTGGGAAATGGTCTCTGGATCTGAGTAGGATTCTTAGAGAGAAATTTGTGAGAGTCAGGTACTCTGTAGTGCCCGTCAGGTACTCTGTAGTGCCCGTCAGGTTCTCTAGGAGCTGGTGGTAAGGTGTCAGGAGTAAGACTGGACTCCAAGAAGACATCATCTACAATATCCAGGCAGGGGATATAGCTAGAGGCCTGTGCTGAGGCAAATCTAAAAATTCCCCAAGTCTCTTTTTGGATTGAGGATAGTCCTGGCATTCCCAGTGGAAATGCTCTCTTAAGGTATGCAAGGATTCGCCAAAAGAAAAATCCTCTGGAGGGGAGGAAGAGGGAATGGATTCCTCTGCATCTGAGTCCTCATAGGTAGATAAGGGTATGTCCTGGTAATCAGGAGGCTCAGAGTCATCAGCCTCCTGGTCTGTAGAATCAGAAGGAAATTCAATTCTTTGACTTTTGGCAAGGGAAGCCTGGCTTCCCCCAAACAGAGTAATAAGGTCTTCAGCCACTCTAAGCATTTGTTTTTGTGGCATGGGAGCTTGAGCATGCGCTTTGGACGTCGGTTTTCTATACGTAGTGCGAACTCTGAGCCTGAGAAACTCGGTAGTTTTAGTTGTAAATTAAGTTGTTAGTTTAATACGAAAATTGGTAGGTCGGAATACACCCTCAGAAGCCAGTGCCTGCACAGTGGCTCCAGACCCATCTAAGGAAGAAACATCCACAGGTTCCATAGTCGAGGAAGCATCTTGCGGCATACCAGACTCCAAATGGGTCTCAGCAAAGGCCTGCGAATCTGTAGAAGAAGGCATCAGGGGCTGCAAAGGTGCCTCACTGAGTACCAGCGGACTGGCGACTAGCTTTGCGGAAGCATTGTCAGCAGTTTTTAACCCATGCGGTCTGTCTCTGTGCTTTTTCGGAAGATCAGTAGTCGGATGGCTTACCAAAGCCATTTTGGAATACGGAGAACGACAGCGAAATAATTTAGCTACAAAAATAGCCTGATGACGAATGGTTCAGGTGTTAAATAAGGCACAAAACCGATAGCGAGGGACGTTGTGGTCTGGGCCTAAACAGGTGACGCAGTAAGAATGAAAATCTCTGTGAGGTAATTTGCTTTCCACAGGCAAGACAATTGTTAATTTTTTTCTGACATCGGTTAGAGCAAGAAAAAAGAATCCCCAACAGGGTACTTAGCTTTAGAAGACTCCAGGTCTGAAACTCGAAAAAACGAAAATTTCAGGTAGCGGCCGACCGGCACTTGTGAACTGCTTCTGCTTTGGGCTCCCTTCTCGGCAAGAAAAACTGATGTAATGGCATCAGCTGCATGTTTTATACTCCTGATAACCTGACGTCATGGTAGAGGCGACCGCAACCGATGCAGAAATCCCAAGACTCTGGTATTCGGGCAAGGCAACTTAGACCTTTAATAGTCAAGGTGCAATCCTACCAGCAGAAGGAGTTGAGTCTGACAAAACCGTTGCAGAAAGACAAAGTACTAAACGTGGGAGACAGCAGAGTGTTTGTGGAGAATTACTCACTGTACACCATGCGGAAGAGGAGTACATTTATTCTACTATTTAGGGAATGTCAAGAAGCAGGCAGGAGATTCAAACTGCTGTACCCAGCTATCTTCAAAATCTTCTTTAATGGAGGGTCAAAATGATTTTTATACAGTACATGCTGAGGAGGAAATACAAAAGTTTTGTACAAAAAATGAGGTGTGAAACAGAAGGAGATTCTGCTTCTTGTTCTGGTAATAAAGACCACAGAGAGACTGCACCTGTGAAACTTTTTTCAATGTTTCAATGAAAATGTTTGACAGGAGCTAAAATTAAGATTTGAGTAGAAGAATTGAGAATACACTGGAAATGAAGCAGGGACAGGATTTGGGATATGGAGATTGACATGATTAAAACCAGTAACTTGGAGATTGAAAAATGTGGGATTACAAATCAATAATTATATTTATGAAACATAACAGAACAAAAAAATCTGGAAATATTGGACTTTTTTGGACTCTGTTAAACTTGTAGGGAACTCTAAAGCATATGCCCAACGTTGTGTTATTAATGTTCGAAAAATACTATGAAGAGAGGATGAGGAGTGAGAATGTTAACTACAAGTAAAACAAATTTTTTAATATTTTTGTTGTGCATGATTTTCTTAGTATGCTATAAAGTTTTATCATTTATTTTCAAGTGTAATGGGGATACTAATGTAAACAGGTGCTCCTGTTTGTTTTTTTCTCTTTCCCCTTCTCTCCTTAGCTTTTAAGAAATGTATGCACTGCAGTGTAAAACAAATGTCTGGTCAAAACAGCATGACAAAAGAAAAAAATTATGTACCTTTTTTCATTCTTGCATAGGGGAATAACTGGATAAGCTCCTCAGCTAGTAACAAGCTTTAACAGAAAGCAAGTAAATGAAGAACACTGATTATTATAAAGCATTTTCTAGCAAACAAATGTACACTTAGTAGCAACCTTGTATCTGGTCCTCGTGGCTCCAGACAATATGATAAATAGAAATGGCTAGGAGATAATGTCTTATGAAAGCATTAAAGTATTTTCCCACCCGGGAGAGCTATAAAGATAAGAGAAAACCAGACATCACTTAGAAGCAAAGGCTATGCCATGCGTCTTAGCATGTATAAAGTACAGTTGTGTACCTACCATAAATGTAGATGTTAGAGTGTATTCACTGTTGCAGTCATTACTCTTGGGTTATCCTGCTGGCAGGCTACCCCGCAGTCGGCCTGAATTCCAAAGTCTTGGTCCGGCGTCGGTTGCTGTCACCTCTTCCCGGACGTCAGTGCGCCAGGGGTATAAAAGATGCAGCCGATGACACTTTCTTCAGTTTTCTTGCCACAGATGTCAGGAGTCCCCAAAAGGGTAGGCTAAGAATTATGCCAATAAACATGCATGCACTAAGGTAATCATTTCCTTCATCTACAAGCAAATACACCACATAGGTTGCATAGAATAGAGAAGTACAGATAAGACCCGGCAAAAGAAAGGGGGATGGTGGGAGGGTAACCTGAACTGCAACAGTGAATACACTCGAACATCTACATTTATCGTAGGTACACAAAGTACAGTTTTGTACCTACCATAAATGTAGATGTTCGAAGATCCACATTGCTGCAGTCCTAACACTTGGGTAGTCCGCTGTCCCTCGGTCGGCCCGAATATCAGAGTATAAGGCTGACGTCGGTCAAGGCGCATTTGACTGACATCAGAACGTCAGGGTACAAATGCGCATGACCGACGTCATATCCTCAGTCTTTTCTTGCCCCAGATGTCAGAAGACCCTAAAAAGAAAGGTCCAAACCCAACAACAACAACTAAACAACCAACCAGCCTAATACCAAAAATATATACAATACACACAATATATATACAATATGCACAATATACCTCAGAAGGATAACTCAACCCACACAACCACCTCAAACTACAGAGGGGAAGGAGGGAGGGTAAATTGGACTGCAGCAATGTGGATCTTCGAACATCTACATTTATGGTAGGTACAAAACTGTACTATGTTCTTCATCTCACATTGCTGCAGTCCTAACACTTGGGTAGAATCCCAAAGCAGAGGTAAGGGAGGATGGCTAAATTATATAGAAGCAGGAGCTGCCAAAATGCCCTGCAACACAGCAGTGGCAAAACCAGCCCTGGATCTAGAGTACAGTGGAAGGTGGTAATGCCTAGAAAAGGTATGCACTGAACTCCAAGTGGCTGCCTCCAAAATATCCTTAGTTGCCACCCCCCTCAAAAAAGCTGTTGAAGTGGCAGTAGCCCTAGTGGAATGAGGCCTGATCCCAGTTGGAATCTCTTTGCCATGATGGGAATAACAGAAAGCAATGCAAAATCCAATCCACTTAGAAATAGTTTGTTTTGACACAGGCTTGCCCTGAGAGCACAAAGCAAAAGAAACCAATAACTGCTGAGATTGTCTGAACCCTTTAGTTCTGTCCAAATAATATCGCAACTGCCTGTGTACATCTAAAGTGTGCAAAATCTTTTCCCCTTTATTTTGGGGATTTGCATAAAAGGTAGGCAAATGAATAGTTTGGTTTAAAGCCACACTAGAAACCACTTTAGGCATAAAGGAAGGATTAGTACGTAAAGATACCCTGTCCTTATGAAAAATTAAGAAAGGCTCAACTGCCATAAGGGCCTGCAATTCAGAAACCCTTCTTGCAGAGGTAATGGCCAACAAAAAAGCAGTCTTCCATGACAAATATTTCAACTCAGCAGTAGCTGCAGGCTCAAAAGGTTGTAGAGTGAATTTCTCCAACACAAAATTGAGATCCCAAGCAGGAGTAGGAGCTCTTCGTGGGGGTCTTATATTCTTTGCCCCTCTAAGAAATTGCTTGAACAAAGGATGAGAAAACAATGGTGGGTCACAGTCATAGTGAGCTGAAATTGCTGCAGCATGAATCTTAATAGAAGAGAAGGACAAACCTTTGTCCAATAACTCAGTAAGATATTGAAGAGCCACACTTAAATTAGGCTCAGAAACATCCAAATCCTTAGCTGCACTCCAAAACAAAAATCTCTTCCATTTATCTGCGTACACTTTCCTTGTACTAGGCCTTCTAGCTTCCAAAATCACATTCAAAACTTGTTGTGGAAGTTGAGACCCTCTATGGTTTAAAACAGAATATGCCAGGCTGTTAGGTGAAGAGAGTGAAGTTTGACATTGAGCAGATGGCTGTCCTCCTGGGACAACAGATGTGGAATCAAAGGCAAAGGCCATGGAGGCTTTCGTACTAGACTTCTCAGTAATGGGTACCAGTGCTGTCGAGGCCAATCTGGAGCTATCAAAATCATCCTTGGCTTGTCCTATCTGACCTTCAGAAGTACCTTTGGGAGGAGAGGCAGAGGTGGAAAGGCATACACATGAAGATTTTTCCAACTGAAAGAAAGAGCATCCACTTTCCAAGCTGTGGGATGAAACCTTTTCGTGCAAAACGTTGGCAGCTGGTGGTTTAGTGGAGAAGCGAACAGATCTATGTCTGGAGTTCCGCAGGACACTGTCAATTTCTGAAATACATGAAGATCCAGTTTCCACTCGTGGGGATCCATGATTTGTCTGCTTAACACGTCTGCTAAGGAGTTCTGTGCTCGGCAGAAACCTTGCCTGAAGACTTAGTTGTAAACTGAGAGCAGTCTCCCACAAAATCATTGCTTGCCTGCATAGAGGATAAGAATGTGTTCCCCTTGCTTGTTGATATACCACATGACAGTTGTGTTGTCTGTTAGAATCAACACCTGCCCTGGAAGAAGTAAATCCTTGAAAGCTATTAATGCAAACTGGACTGCTAACATCTCCTTCAAATTGATATGTAGATGCAGTATTTTGACAGGCCACTTGTCTTGTATCCACTTTCCGCTTAGATGAGCTCCCCAAGCTTTGTCTGAGGCATCTGTTGTTAGAATCTGACTCGCCTCTGGCGGGTCACAGAGAGTCCCTTGTTTAGGTGACATTCCTGAGCCCACCACAAAATTCCTTTTGAATGCAAGGTATTATTTGAATGACAGTGTCCAGATCCTGGCAGTGCTGTGTCCATACATTTTGAGATACCATTGCAACTTCCTCATATGCAGTTTGGCATTGGGAAGCACCAGAATACAAGATGCCATGAACCCTAAGGCTTGAAGGACTGTCCTTGCAGTCAGCCCGGACTGAAGAGAAAGATGATGGAAGTAAAGGGAAAGATTCTTTTGTTTGTCCGGGGTTAGAAAGGCCATCTGGGATGCTGTATTCAGTCTTACACCCAGAAAGCACATGTCTTGAGAGGGTACTAGACTGGACTTTATTTCGTTCACAGAATACCCCAGGCATCTTAGCACTGCTATCACATATTCCAAATGACGAAGAAGCTCTTCCTTTCCTTGAGCCAGAATCAGGCAATCGTCCAAATAAGGATAGATTTGTATTCCTTTTAGCCTGAAGAAAGCTATCACTGGAGCCAGAACTTTCGTAAATACTCTGGGCGCAGTAGATAAGCCAAAGGGCAATGCAGAGAATTGATAGTGAGAAGTCCCAGTCCGAAAACGCAGAAATTTCCTGCAACTTAGTCTGATAGGAACATGAAGGTAAGCCTCCTTGAGATCCAAAGTCACCATCCAGTGATCCTTGCCCAGCAGAGGTAAAAGTTGTTGTAACGTCAACATTTTGAATTTGGGAATGTCCAGATAAGTGTTGAGGATAGACAAATCCAAAATTGGGCTCCACGTGTTCCCCTTTTTTGGTACAAGGAACAGGCGAGAATAAAATCCTAGGCCCCTTTCTGGTATAGGAACCGGCTGTATGGCCCCTATTTGGAGTAACAGAGAAATTTGCTTGTGAGCCTGTATTCTTTGTTGAGGAGGAATGTCTGGCATGCCCTTGAAAGGAGGCAAGGTATGGAAATAAAACCTGTAACCGTGATGTATGATATCCAATACCCATCTGTCCTGGGTAATCAAACTCCAATTTTCTTTGAAAAGTGCCAACCTTCCTCCCAAAGGTGCTGCCAGGCGAGAAGGTTCTGGCAGCTGAAAAGGTAGGTCCATTGGGTTTGTTTACGAAAGGACTGACCCCTGCCCTCACCTGAAGACTGTGCAGGAGAACTCCCTGTTCTAGGCCTGAAAGAGCCCTGACCTCTGCCCCTGCCACGTCTAGATCTACCCCTAGACTGGGAATCATAAGAAGGATACGTCCACCCCTTAGTAGGCCAATTTCTACTAAACTTTGGAGGCTGAACCTGCAAAAATTCTTTAACAGTCTGCATAGACTTAGCCTTGTCTTCCATTTTCTTTAAAACTGCCTCAACAGGGGAACCAAACAAGACATCAGATTGCAAAGGGCATCCAAAATCCTGGTTTTAACATGGTCAGATAAATTTTGATCCCAGCCAGGCATGCCTGCGAAGAACTGACCCAGTGGCAGCCACCCTAGACGAGGCCTGTACAGCATCGAAACCACATTGCAAAGAGTGCTTACCCACCTGTTCAGAAACATGCACTAAATCTTGTAACTCTTTACAATCAATACCTTCCGCCAGAGCATCAACCTTAGATTTCAACTGTGAAAGGAGATAATTTTGATATTTCAACATGTGAAACTGGCAATTCAAAGCTCTCATGGCTAGAGTGGAAGAAGTATAAACTTTCTTTCCCCATCTATCCAAGGCCCTGGCCTCTTTATCTGCAGGAACCGGATTCTTGACAACAGAAGCCTTAACACCCTTAGGCCCCTGGCTAACAGTTTCTGGGTCTGCCCTAGGACTCTTAAAAAGATACTTATGAGCTTCAGGCACCCTGTAATACCTATCAGGTTTAACAGGAGCAGGAGGCAAAGAATCAGGATTAAGAGAAGCCTCTGCAAACACATCTTCCACCACATTCAGAACAGGAGGTATAGCCAAAGGCCTATGCTGGGGTAAAAACAAAAATTCCCGAAGCCTTTTCCTGGAATCAGAGAAGTCCTGACCTTCCCATTTAAAATGCTCTCGCATGGAGTGAAGTGTCTCTGAAAAAGAAAAATCCTCAGGAGGAGAAGCAGAAGGAGTAGAATCATCCACATCAGAATCAGAATAATGAGCATACTCCTGTAAGTCTTCAGCCGAAGACTCAGACACATCCGAAGCCTGCTCCCAATCCCCCAACACTGGTTCAATCCTAGGCCTCTTATCAGGAGGGGGCATAGAGCCTCTAATTAAAGTAATTAAATCTTCTGCCATTTTAAGCATGTGCTTCTTGGGCACAGCACCTGAAGAACTAGGAGTGACACCCACAGAAGCTAAACTAGCCCTGCCTCTAGGAGAAGCCTTGGAAGCAGAAAGAGGGCCTAGACCCCTTAGGAAGGGAGGGAGTACAGTTATCTGAGAAGCCCTACAGCCTGACCTGCCTCCTGGGAGGCCACATCCTGTAAAATCAAAGTTTCTCCCTGGGACTCCAGAGAGGCCTCCGTCGGAACCACCGGTTCCACTGACGCCTCTAAAGAACCGGCGTCCGGTTGGACGACTCCTCTAACCTAGGTTTAACTGCCTTGTCCTTGCGCTTCTTTGAGGAAGCGGGCCGGAGCATCCGGCGGCATTTTGTAATTGCACCGCTTCCCAAAGACCAACCTGGCACAATCCAACCTCCGCTTTATAGTGCGTTTATTAAACCTAGCACAAAAGCGGCAACCAACAACGTCGTGCTCAGGTCCCAAACAAGGTATACACAAATTATGGTAATCCCTATGCGGTATCTGTTTCCCACAAGAAATACAGTTATTCACTTTTTCTGACATCCGGTAAACCACTGAGGCAAGAAAAAACCAAAATATTCCCCAACGGGGTACTTAACCAATTCTGACTTCGGTCTGAAACTCCGAATTCGAAAAATTTCAGAACGCCGAACGGCACTCGCAACACTGCTTCTGCATCGGACCATGCGGCAAAAAAGACTGAGGATATGACGTCGGTCATGCGCATTTGTACCCTGACGTTCTGATGTCAGTCAAATGCGCCTTGACCGACGTCAGCCTTATACTCTGATATTCTGGCCGACCGAGGGACAGCGGACTACCCAAGTGTTAGGACTGCAGCAATATGAGATGAAGAACATCTGTACTATGTTCATCGTGTTTCACTGTTGCAGTCATTACTCTTGGGTTGAATCCCAAAGCTGAGGATGGGTGGCTGGGGCTAAATAGGATTAGGAGAGGCTACGAGGCCCTGCAGAACTGCAGTGGCAAAGCCTGCTCTGGATTCAGAGTAGAGAGGTAAGTGGAAGTGCTTTGTAAAAGTGTGCACTGAACTCCAAGTTGCAGCCTCTAAGATGTCTTTGGTTGGTACTCCTCTGAGGAAGGCTGCTGAAGCGGCTGCTGCTCTGGCTGAATGTGGCCTAATGCCCTTGGGCACTGATTTGCCATGTTGTGAATAGCAGAAACGAATGGAATGGCCTATCCATTTTTACATAGTCTGTTTTGAGATAGCCTTTCCTTGTGATCCTGCAGCATATGCCACTAAAAGTTGCTCAGTCTTTCTGAAAGCTTTAGTTCTGTCCAAGTAGAAGCGTAGCTGTCTGTGTATGTCCAAAGAATGCAGAAGTCTCTCACCCTTGTTCTGTGGGTTAGGATAAAAGGTAGGCAAGTGAATGGTTTGGTTAAGGGCCACACTGGACACCACCTTAGGCATAAATGTCGGGTTTGTCCTCAGAGAAACCCTGTCTGGATGGAAAATGATAAAAGGTTCCACAGCCATGAGTGCTTGTAACTCCGAGACTCGTCTTGCAGAGGTTATTGCTAGGAGCACAGCTGTTTTCCAGGATATGAATTTTATATCAGCTGTTGAGGCTGGCTCAAAAGGAGGCAGTGTGAGTTTTTCCAAGACATAATTGAGGTCCCATGCAGGTACTGGTGCTCTCCTTGGAGGTCTTATGTTTTTGGCCCCTCTGAGATACTGCCTTATTAAAGGATGAGAAAAGATAGGTGGTTCCGTATTGTAATGGGCTGAAATGGCAGAGGCATCTTAATTGATGAAAAGGTAGGCTTTTGCCCAGCATCTCAGTTAAGTATTGTAAAATCTGAGCAATATTTGGTACAAACATGTCAAATCCTTGTGCCTGGTTCCAAGCACAGAATCACTTCCATTTTTCTGCATAAGATTTTCTGTTACTGGGCCTCCTGGCCTCCAAAATAACATCCATCACAGCTTTGGAGAGAAGAGTGTTCTGAATGGCTACAATATTCGCTATGCTGCCAGATTTAAGGTCCTGAGTTGGCTGTGCAGGATCTGATTGTTTTGTTGGGTCAGTAAGTGAGGAATTTGGGGCAATGTCCAGGCTGGACCTTGAGACAAGTTCATTAGGATTGGGTACCAGTGCTGGCGTAGATTGTCTGGGGCAATCAGTATCATTTTTGGCTTCTCTTGTCTGACCTTTAGGAGTACCTTGGGAAGGAGAGGCAGTGGAGGAAAGGCATATGCAGTTAGGTTTTTGCAGCTGAAGGATAAGGCATCCACTTTCCATGCTTGCTTGTGATAAGTCCTTGTGCAGAATCTCTGTAGTTGGCAGTTGTGAGGGGAGGCAAATAGATCTATGTCTGGGCATCCCCATTTCCTTGTTATCATGCTGAAGACTTGTGGATCCAGTTTCCACTCGTGGGGATCCATGAGGTTTCTGCTTAGTTAAATCTGCCAGAGTATTTATCTTTCCTGGCAGGAATTGTGCTTGCAGGTGAACTTGATAAGTCAATGCTGTGTCCCACAAAGTCATGGCTTGTCTGCAGAGGGGGTAGGAATGTGTGCCTCCCTGCTTGTTTATGTACCACATGACTGTAGTATTGTCCATCTTTATCAGTAGTTGTCCTAGATTAAGTAGATCCTTGAAAGCGGTCAGGGCATTTCTGAGCAGCTAGCATATCTTTTTGATTGATATGAAGATGCATCTGGCTTGTGGGCCATGTGCCCTGAATACATTTTCCTACCATGTGGGCCCCCCCAGGCATAATCTGATGCACCCATTGTTGGTGTCTGCTTGGCTGTGGGTAAAGTGCATGGCTGTCCCTTGTTGTGGTGACAGGCCTGTGCCTACCATCGAAACTCCTGCTGCCGGCAGGGAATGAGGGTAATTAATGTTTCCAGGCTGTGGCAATGTTGAGTCCAAACACTTTTTAGATACCATTGTAGTTTCCTCATATGCAGTCTGGCATATGGAATTAGGAGAATGCAGGATGCCATGAAGCCCAAAGCCTGCAGAATTTTTCTTGCAGATAACTGGGTCTTTCTTGCCAACATTTTGAAGTAAGAAGTCAGTTGCCTTTGTTTGTCTGGCGTGAGATAAGCCATCTGGGCAGTTGTATGTAAGCTTGCACCCAAGAATATTATCTCTTGAGAGGGTACTAGTTTTGATTTATTTTCGTTTACTGTGTACCCTAGGCAAATTAGTAATCTTTTTACAAACGCCAGATGCTTTAGTAGAACGTCCTTGTTCTCTGCTTGAATAAGGCAGTCGTCCAAGTAAGGATATATTTGAAATCCTCTTTGTCTGCAAAATGCAATTACTTGTGCCAGGCATTTTGTGAAGACCCTGGGCGCAGTAGATAAGCCAAAGGGCAGTGCAGAGAATTGGTAGTGCATTGAGCCAGCTATGAATCTGAGGTATCTTCTGCAAGATTGTCTGATTGGGACATGCAGGTACGCCTCTTTTAGGTCCAAAGTTACAAGCCAAGCCTTCTTGCCTAGCATGGGCAGAAGCTGCTGCAGAGTCAACATTTTGAATTTTGGAACATCCAGAAATGTCTTTAGAGTAGACAGGTCCAGTATTGGTCTCCAGGCTTTGTCCTTTCTGGATACCAAGAAAAGTCTAGAGTAAAATCCTTGTCCCTGCTCCTGCTGTGGTACTCGCTGAATGGCCCTCATGTCCATGAGGGATGAAACTTGCTTTTGTGTCTCTGCCCATTGACTGTGTGGCAGGTCTGGCATACCTTTTGCCCTTGGTAGGGTGTGATAGTGGAACCTGTAAGCCCTGAGACACTATATTCAAGACCCATTTGTACTGATCATGTGCCAATTTTGTGAATAAAGTGCTAGTTTTCCCCCTAAGGGGGCTGCCAAAAGATAAGTGCTTGGTGCTGGCAGAGGAAAGTCATTGGCACTGTTTCCTGTATGGCTGTAATTTGTCTTCTCCACTTTTGGAGGTAGAAACACCCCATTGTTTAGGCCTGTATGAGCCTTGGGGCTGGGATCTGCCTCTCGGGCATCTGTATCTGCCTCTTTGTGGCCTAACACTGGGAAGGACCAATTCTTTGTAGGCCACTTCCTGCTAAATCTGGGTGGCTGCACCTGTAAGAAATCCTTAACTGTCTGCATAGATTTGGCTTTGTCCTCCATTTTCTTCAACACCTCTTCTGCTTTAACACCAAACAAAGTATTATGCTGTAATGGAGCATCTAATAATTTTGCTTTAACATGATCAAGCAGATTTCTGTTCCTTTAACCAAGCATGCCTCCTAATGACAGAACACGTAACAGCGGCCCTGTAAGAGGCCTCTAGAGAATCAAAACCACATTGCAAAGTATGCTTTCCCACTTGTTCAGATGCATGCAATAAACCCTGCATTTCCTTGTTTTCTGCACATTCAGAATTTGTTAATATTTTCTGTTTAAGCAGTGACATTAAGTATTGCTGATATTTAAGCATATGAAATTGACAATTTAAAGCCCTCACAGCCAAGGTAGCAGAAGTGTAAACCTTTTTCCCCCCATATGTCCAGTGCCCTTGAATCCCTATCAGAGGGGATAGGGTTTTTTGCAGTGGAAGCCTTGACCCCTTTGGGACCCTGAGAAATAGTTTCTAGGTCAGCAGTAGGGTTTTTATAAATAAATTTATGTGAATCTTGAACCCTGTAGTATCAGTCTGGCTAAACAGGTGCAGGGGGTAAAGAGTCAGGAGACAGGCCGGACTCTGAAAATACATCAACTATCATGTCTAAAACAGGGGGGATAGCAAGAGACCTGTGCTGAGGTAGTAAAAGAAAGTCTCTGAGCCTTTTCTTAGAGTCTGAGTAGTCTTGGCTCTCCCAGTGGAAGCGCTCCCTCATGGTATGCAGGGTTTCCCCAAAGGAATAATCCTCAACAGGAGAGGCTGAAGGGATAGATTCTTCAGCATCAGAATCCTCATAGGGAGGAAGAGAGTATTCCTGTTCAGAAGAGGAGTCAGAGGAAATGGAAACCTGATCTGAAGATTCATATTCTGTCTCCTGCCTAGGCCTCTTATCAGGAGGGGGATGGGAACCCCTGATCAAAGTAATTAGGTCTTCGGCCATTTTCAGCATCTGTTTTTTAGGCATGGAGGCCTGTCCATGGGCTTGCTGCACTTGTTTCTTTGTCTTTAGTGGTGCTTTAGTCTTTGCCTTTGAAGCTGTAGTCGGTTTTACTTATAACTGTGTAGGCCTGAAAACACCCTCAGAAGCCGATGCCTGCTCAGTGGCTCCGGACCCATCTGAGGGAATATTTTCCAAGTGTCTAATACCTTGAGTTTCCAGCGGCCTAGTCTGCTCCACATGGGAGTCGGAAGCAGCCTGCGGCTCTGAGGTAGCAGGCGTCAGGGGCTGCGAAAGCGCCTCACTGAGAACCAGCGAAATAGCGACTGGCTTAGAAGAAGCCTCGTCATCAGTGTTGGACCTCGGATGCCTGTCCTTTTCCTTGCGTTTCTTGTGAACTGCGGTAGTCGGATGGCTATCAGACGACATTGTGTAATTAAATCTTCGGCCAAAGTAATGAAATGCAAAATCGTACCGAAGCTTAATAGTGCATTGGTTAAATCTAGCACAAAACCTGCAATTAGCAATGTCGTGATCAGGGCCTAGGCAAGGAATACAATAAGAATGGAAATCCTTATGAGGTATTTGCTTCCCACAAGAAATACAATTATTAACTTTTTCCGACATCGGTCTGGAGCAAGAAAAAAAGTTTCCCCCAATGGGGTACTTAGCTTTAAATGAAGACTTTGGATCTGAAATTCGAACACGAAAATCTCAGGAGTCTGTCGACCGGCACTTGCGAACTGCTTCTGCTTCGGGCAAGAAAGACTGAAGAAAACTGCATTGGCTGCATCTTTTATACCCCTGGCGCACTGACGTCAGGGAAGAGGCGACAGCAACCGACACCGGACCAAGACTTTGGAATTCAGGCCAACTGCGGGTAGCCTGCCAGCAGAATAACCCAAGAGTAATGGCTGCAACAGTGAAACACGATGAACATCCTTTCTTTTAGGTTAACTCAAGCCTGCATGTGACTGTCAGTTTGGGACTCTTGTTCCTATTAGGAGGGTAAAACTTATTTAAAGATGTAAATAGTTTTGTGTGTTAGTATTAAACTAAGGTTTTGGGGAGTATTGGTGTGTGTGTGTTTTTTTTTTTTTTTTTTTGAGGGCTATCAATAAAAAAGTTTTGTAAGATGTGACATAGGCTGAAATGCATATGACAACAAACAATTGTATAAAACATCAACCTGCCAAACAGGGTATGCATGTAACACATACGTTGGAACTGGACATACAGCAAAAAAGCTGTTACATATAAAAGTTGGGAATAATAATGTTTGGTGATAACGAAAAAAGATATCCAGCAGAAGGTTTTAGTTAACAACTTTTTAACACAATTATGCTTTCTGCAATGTCTTTAAATGTTCTCGTGCCTGACAGTCCTAATGATAAGCTGTAATCCAAGGGAAAGTTTCACATACCTCCCGGTGGAAGCCCGAACCTCCTACCTAGGATATTTCTGTCTTGAAACAATTAATACATGTGCAACTGAAGCAGTTTTGTTTTATTTAACTCTACCCCATGGCTTCCTGACAAACGGCCCCCTTGTACATCACCTCACGTCTCTAGTCCTTCTCTCCTTCCTGTTACCCTCCTACCCTCCATCTCCTAGGCAAAATACACCTCCTGTTATTAGTAATAACATCCTATAGCAACTTACTAGTGTGTGTCAAATAGCTCTATCATCTCAATCTTTTTCTAAACTTTTTTCTTCTCAGACCTTCTCTTTCCATTTCTTTGAAACTTTCTCTCTTCTGGTTTCCCTTTCTCTCTTTCCCCTACTTCGTTCTTCACTCTGTTTTCTGCTGCCCTAACTGCACTTCTACTACTGCAAACAGCCTCCCTAACTATCTGTTCCACTTTTCTTCACTCTACTAGCATTTTACTGTTACAATAACTTACCTTGCAGATTTTTTTTTTTTGAGCTAGATAAGGGGACAGGGCAGCCTGCTCCATTCGCTCTCACTAAGTTCAGGCTCACTTTGCTCCCTTACCCTACCCCCCCAATTCCCACTCATCCCATTTCAGTTAAATTTATTCTCACCCTAACTTCTCCCATCATTACAACTCATCCAATCACACTCATTTTCAAATCACTGTCAATTCTAGTCAGTCCTCCTCATCATACTTAACTCCCCACTAATTAGCCTACAATATCTCCAATCTAACCACTCCTATCTCAGCCCAGGAGCTACATCCCTCAAATACTACTTATGTCTTAATAACAGCAACTTAAAATTTCCTGCCACTAAAAACCCTTCCTTCTCTATGTCACTTTTCTCATACATAATACTCCTCAGCCTCTCCCATCCTTTTACCTCCTACTACTCTTAATATCACTGCAAACAACTTATATATACTACAAACCTACAGCTATAACTTCTATACACACACTAACTCCTACCACCTTCTCTGATGTATTCTCTAGCCTATACGCAACAAACAATTTTATATTCCAAAGTAAAAAAATCCTTCCTCTACAATACAATACAAATTTTGCTTTACATTATCAATACAAATCAAAAAGAAAACAGCAACTCATTAATCTCCCATGTACATATTCCAGTGTACCCCTATGCGGAGATTTGCATCCTAACCCAGGTCTCATCTCCTCCCCTCTCCACCCCCCTAACTCTAATAAATCACTAAACTTCACAACCCTCAACTTTCAAAGTATCAGAAAGAAAAATCCCTCATTTACATGCCTGGATAACACACAAGCCAGATATTTTAGCCACTACAGAGACATGGTTAAAACCCTACATTAAAAACAGTGAATTTCTACCCCCAGGCTTTGCTTTTTTAAGATCAGATAGAGCCCATAGAAAAGGTGGAGATGTCGCACTGATATACCCACTTTTAATATAGTCCCATGTACTACATCTATCCCTAATTTCTCCACAGCCAAAATATTAATATCCTTTTTAAAAATGAATAACTGTAGCAGCCTATGTGTTGTAGGCTATATATCCCTCCAGGCAACAACGTTCCCATATCAAAAGAAATCCTAGCCTGGACAACAAACGATGCAAAAAATGAAAATCATTTTCGGAGATGTAAACATTAACTGGCTAGATATCTCATCACCATCCTTCCTCCAATATCACCATATATAACTATACTCAGCTAATCACCGACATTACTAGACCCAACAAAAATAATGACAGTGGCTCAATCTTGGACTAGACTATGGTCTCCAACCCTAAATCTCCTCCATAGGGACATACCCAATAATATTAGTGATCACCTACCTGCCTTTACTGTATGTAAAACTACCCCACTGCTTAGAGAACACCAGTATAAGCTAACTAGAGACTTTTCACACGTCTGTGCAATCACCCTTAACAAAACTTTAAAGAGCATTAACTGGAATGTACTAAATATCCTTCCCTTGGATGAGGGTGTTGAGTTCTTCAGCTCTACATTTCTCAAGATCCTAAACAATCTAGCTCCACTCAGACAAGAGGGTAAAAACCAATCATGCCAGTCATCTTACTAGACCCACTAAGCAACTCATGACTGCCAGGGACAAAGCATGGAAATTATGACAAAAAAAAAACCTCCTCTGACTTCACACAATATAAACAACTCCATAATCAAGTAAAGCATCTAGTCATTAAAAATAAAAACAACATTACCTTAGTTTACAAAGTCACCATAACCAAAACCGCCAAAAATTCTGGAGCTCTATCAATTCCTTACAAAACCCAGGTTCAAATAATAATCCATGTCCAAACCCAAATAAAACACCAACTGAAACTGCCTCACTCTAACTCATATTCCATAGCTAATGTCACTGTCAACTTTCTACAACCCAACTTAGCTCCTTCACATCCAGCCACACAAAATACCTTTACTTCCCTTTTACCCAGGCTTCATTCTCTCACCTATACCTACCAGCACTATAAAAAAAAACTACTACTTAAACTCAAACTTGGCACCAATGCCCCTGACAACCTACCTCCAGAATTCCTACAACTCAGTTAACTCTACTGCCTATCCCATTAGCATACTTCTTAATAGAGCTATTCAGGAGTCCAAAGTACCTATTTGGAAAAAAAAATTATATATTCTCCCTGTTCATAAAAGCAGAACACTGACCTCTCCAACTTTCTATCTACTGCTATCCTCTCACTCATCTCTAAGATCCTGGAAAATTACATTCACACTGGACTTAATCATCTGTTACACAACCAAACCCTTTCTCACGCTCATCATGGTTTTAGGCCATGTCATAGCACTACCACAGCCTTATATATTTCTTGGACACAGTTAACTGGGCCCGTGATGCTAGAAAAATTGTCTCTTCACTCTTTCGTGATCTATGGCCTTAGATATGGTATCTCACCTTCTTCTTCTCACTAAACCATTTAACTTTGGCATCTCTCCCACACCCTAAATTGGTTCTCAAACTACCTCAAAGATAGGCTACCATAAAACAAAAGGCTACATTCTCTCTCTCAGTTCCTTAACATAACCACAGGTGTTCTACAAGGATATATACTAGGCTCCCTTCAATTCAGCATTTTTATCAACAACTTCCATACCACTCTGTCAA
The DNA here is from genome assembly GCF_019279795.1 of Protopterus annectens. NCBI lineage: Eukaryota > Metazoa > Chordata > Ceratodontiformes > Protopteridae > Protopterus > Protopterus annectens. Next base: position 1,144,206,682 of record NC_056731.1, read on the forward strand.
GGTACCATCATCCAATACGCAGAACACTCAACTATCATCTCTACTGCCAATTCCACATCTGAACTGCAGCAACTCACCCAAAGTGCCCTCGATTCTACCGAAACATGGATGACCAATAATCATCTTACCCTGAACCCCAAAAAAACGAAACATGTGCTATTTAGTCCTAAAAAAACACTTCCCTAAAAGTACAGTTTTGTACCTACCATAAATGTAGATGTTCGAGTGCTAATACAGCTGCAGTCATAACAGATGGGTTCTACTACCGTCAGGCGGGTCCTCGGTCAGCCGAATTCCAAAGTCTAGGTCCGGCGTTGGTTGTCGTCGCTTCTTCCCTGACGTCAGTGCGACAGGGGTATAAAGGAACCAGCCGACGCCATTTTCTTCAGTTTTTCTTGCCCCAGATGTCAGGTGCCCCCAGAAGGAAGGCAATACATAAATTAATATAATAAAGCAATGCAATATAATCAAAATACAGTAGTTGCAAGCAAATACACCATAAATGAATACCCCAATCAGGTTGTATAAGGAGGTGTTAGCCAATAGGCCTGTCCCAAGAGGGGATGGAGGGAGGGAAACCTGGACTGCAGCTGTATTAGCACTCGAACATCTACATTTATGGTAGGTACAAAACTGTACTATGTTCATCGTGCATACAGCTGCAGTCATAACAGATGGGTAGAATCCCAAAGCTAAGAAAAGGGTGGTAGGCACTAGGTGGAACTAGGAGGAGCCAGGATGCTCTGCAAGACTGCAGTGGCAAAGCCTGATCTAGTTTTGGAGTATAATGGTAGGTGGTAGTGCTTGGAGAAGGTATGCACAGAACTCCAAGTGGCTGCTTCCAAAATATCTTTGGTAGGAACTCCTCTGAGGAAAGCTGCAGAGGTAGCTGTGGCCCTTGTGGAGTGAGATCTGATGCCTGCAGGTACAGTTTTACCATGAAAAGAGTAACAAAAGCGTATGCAGTGGGCTATCCATTTTGAGATTGTCTGTTTGGAAATTGGCTTCCCCTGAGCTCCTATAGCATAGGACACAAAGAGCTGTTCTGTTTTTCTGAAAGGCTTTGTTCTGTCCAAATAATAACGCAGCTGTCTGTGGATGTCCAAGGAATGCAGTAGTCTCTCCCCTTTGTTTTGAGGATTAGGGTAAAAGGTCGGTAAGTGGATAGCCTTATTCAAAACTACCCTGGATACCACCTTTGGCATAAAGGACGGGTTGGTTCATAAGGAAACTCTGTCCTGATAGAAGATGATAAAAGGCTGCACAGCCATGAGGGCTTGTAGTTCCGATACCCTGCGAGCTGAGGTGATAGCCAGAAGGAAAGCTGTTTTCCAGGACAAATATTGCAAATCTGTTGTGGCAGCTGGCTCAAAGGGAGGCAAGGTCAGCTTTTCTAGAATGAAATTGAGGTCCCAAGCAGGTACTGGTTGTTTCCTTGGGAGTTTTATGTTCTTCGCCCCTCTGAGGAACTGTCTTAAGAGGGGGTGAGAGAATAAAGGTGGATTAGTGTTGTATTCTGCAGAAATGGCTGAGGCATGGATTTTGATGGAAGAAAATGAAAGTCAACTGCTTAGCAGCTCAGCTAGATACTGTAATATTTGAGGTAAATTCAGTTTTCCAGGATTCTGGCCCTTTTTCTCATTCCAGGCACAAAACCATTTCCATTTTGCGGAGTAAGCTTTTCTAGTAGATGGCCTTCTGGCCTCCAAAATGACATCCTGCACCTCCTTGGAGAGTAGGGTCTGTTGCGATGTTAAGGAATCTTCCATGTGGCAGATTGAGAGTTTTCAGCTGACTGTGAAGAGTTCTGAAGCTGTGCTGAGTCAGAAGAAGAGGCATTAGAGGCAGGGTCCATGGTGGAAAATGCGTCAGGCTCCTCAGGAGTGGATACCAGTGCTGTCTTGGCCAGTCTGGAGCAATGAGAATCATCTTTGGTCTGTCTGCTCTGGTTTTTAATAGAACTTTGGGCAGCAGAGGAAGAGGTGGAAAGGCATAAACTGTCATTGTTGTCCAACTGAAAGAGAGAGCGTCCACTCTCCAGGCCTGTGGATGAAAAGTCCTTGAGCAGAATTTTGTCAATTGGTGATTTTTGTGGGAGGCAAAGAGATCTAGGTCTGGCCTTCCCCATGCTTGTATTATCTCTGTAAAAACTTGAGGATGCAACTTCCATTCGTGTGGATCTGTCATATTTCTGCTTAGGTTGTCTGCCAGCGTGTTTTCCTTGCCTGGCAAGTACTGTGCTTGAAGTTCGATCTGTAATTCCAGAGCCATGTTCCAAAGTGACATGGCCAGCCTGCATAGGGGGTATGAATGGGTTCCTCCCTGTTTGTTTATGTACCACATTACTGTGGTGTTGTCTGTCCTTATCAATAGCTGACCTGGATGCAGAAGGTCTTTGAAAGCTATAATAGCATTTATTACTGCTAGCATTTCCTTTTGATTGATGCGAAGGTGCTTTTCTTTTTGGGACCATTTGCCCTGAATGCATCGATCTGTCATGTGCGCCCCCCAGGAGTAGTCCGAGGTGTCTGTTGTGATGACTTGATTTGCTTGAGGCTTGCAGAATGGGAGACCTGTGTTCGTTTGGCATGCTTGAGCCCACCACAGAAATTCCTTTTGAAGACATGGAATTAGTGGTAATATTGTTTCCAAACTGTGGCTGTGTTGAGACCATAGGTTTTTCAGGTACCATTGAAGTTTCCTCATATGCAGCTTTGCACATGGGATTAGTAGGATGCAAGATGCCATGAATCCCAGAGCCTGCAGGATTTTCCTTGCAGTCAGCCTGGTGAAATTTGCTAGTTTTCTGAAGTATTGAGTTAGTTGCCCCTGTTTCTCTGGTGTGAGGTAGGCCATCTGGGTGTTTGTGTCCAAGTTGGCACCCAGGAAAATTATTTTCTGAGAGGGTATTAGCCTTGATTTCTTTTTGTTGACTGAGTATCCCAGAGAATTCAACATTATTACAAAAGCCAGATGTTTCAGAAGTATGTGCTTGCTGTCCGCTTGGATCAGGCAGTCGTGCAAATATGGGTATATTTGTATCCCTTGAAGTCTGCAGTAGGCAATTACTGATGCCAGGCATCTTGTGAATACTCTGGGCGCAGTAGATAAGCCAAAGGGCAATGCAGAGAATTGATAATGGGTTGAACCTGCAAGAAATCTGAGGTATCTTCTGCAATTTTGTCTGATTGGGACATGCAGGTATGCCTCCTTGAGGTCCAATGTTACCAGCCAAGACTCCTTGCCCAGCATGGGAAGAAGCTGCTGTAATGTGAGCATCTTGAATTTTGGTACAGTAAAATGTGTTTAGGATGGATAGGTCGAAAATAGGTCTCGAATGTTTACCCTTCCTTGGTACCAGGAATAGTCTGGAATAAATACCTTGACCTTGTTCTTGAGTAGGTACCTCTTGAATAGCTTTCATGTCCATGAGATCTGAAATTTGTCTTTGTGCCTCTGCCCTTTGATTGTGTGGCAGGTTTGGCAGGCCTCTCATTTTTGGAAGGGTGTGAAAATGGAATCTGTAGCCTCTGTTTATAATGTCCAGGATCCATTTGTCTTTTGTGACAATATGCCAATTTTTCGAAAATAATGCCAGATTTCCGCCTAAGGGTGCTGCCATTTGAGCCTTGCTTGGCATGCAAAGGGGAAAGTCATTGGGCTTGCTTTCTGAATGACTGCAAACTATCCTCACCACCTCTTTGTGTAGGAGCTTGCCATTGTCTGCCTCTAAACGATCCTTGAGATTGCCCTCTGCCCCTCGGGCGTCTGTATCTACCTCTTTGGGGTCTGTCCGTGGCTGGAAAGGACCAATTTTTGGAAGGCCAATTTCTACTGAAACGTGGAGGTTGTACCTGTAGAAAATCTTTCACTGTTTGCATTGATTTAGCCTTTTCCTCCATTTTCTTTAATATCTCCTCAGCTTTAACACCAAATAATACATCCTTTTGTAGAGGGGAATCTAGTAATTTAGCTTTGACATGGATCTGGCAAGGTTTGCTCCTTGAGCCAGGCATGTCTACGTATGACTGATCCTGTAACAGCAGCTCTACATGAGGCCTCTAGAGCATCAAAACCACATTGCAAGGTATGTTTACCCACTTGTTCTGCACTATGCATCAAATCCTGCAACTCCTTCAAGTCTGGTTGTTCAGGTTGTGACATTTTGCTTCTCAACTGTGATAACAGAAACTGTTGGTACTTTAACATATGGAACTGGCAGTTTAATGCCCTCATGGTTAAGGTGGCCGAGGTGTATACCTTTTTTCCCCACCTTTCTAAAGATCTGGAATCTCTCTCGGAAGGTAAAGGATTTTTAGCAGTGGAGGCCTTAATTCCCTTGGGGCCCTGTGAGAAAGTTTCTGGGTCAGCCGCATGGCTTTTGTATAGAAATTGGTGTGAGTCAGGAACCCGGTAGTACCGGTCAGGTTTGACTGGGGCTGGAGGTAAAGAATCCGGGTTAAGGCAGGCCTCCGAATACACATCATCTAGTATGTCTAAGACAGGAGGTATAGCCAGAGGCCTGTGCTGAGGTAGCAAGAGAAAATCCCTAAGCCTTTTCTTGGAATCTGAATACTCTTGGCCTTCCCAGTGTAAGTGCTCCCTTAAGGTATGCAAGGTTTCCCCAAATGAGTAATCCTCTGGAGGGGAGACGGAGGGAATGGACTCCTCTGCATCAGAATCTTCAAAAGGGGAGTAAGAATATTCCTGTTCATCCGAGTGCTCTGAAATAATGGAGGCCTGGTCAGAGGAGGGGGATTCTTCCTCCACTCTGGGCCTTTTGTCTGGGGGGGGGGGTGTGAAAACCCCTGATAAGAGTAATTAAATCCTCAGCCATTTTAAGCATCTGTTTTTTAGGCATGGGGCCTGGAGAAGGGCCCTGTGTAGCTGGTCTCTTAGAATGCATGGCTGCTTTAGACTTAGTGAAAGCCTTGATGGAAAAAGAAGAGGAAGGTCTGAAGACACCCTGAGAGGAGGCAGACCTGTCTACATTTTGAGTTTCACCACCAAGAGTGGCTTCGGTATCTGCAGTCGGGGTGTGGGCCGAGGAGCCTGCGACCTCGGGCACAGAAGACACCACCAATGAAGTGTCGTCGGTAGGCAGGGGCTGCGTAGGCGCCTCGCTGAGAACCGGACCACCTGTAGTCGGCTTTGGCATGGTGACGGTAGAGGCCGTGGACCTCGCGTGTCGGTCCTTATCTTTGCGCTTTTTAGACAAAACTGGAGTCGGAGTATCCGACGACATAATATAGTTAAATTTTCTGCCAAGATAGTGCTGGGCGAACTCCGCCCGACGCTTAATGGTGCGTTTGTTGAATGTAGCACAAAAACGACAGACCGAGACGTCGTGGTCTGGGCCTAAGCAAGGAATGCAGAGGGAATGAAAATCCATATGCGGTATTTGCTTCCCACATGAAATACAATTATTAACTTTGTCTGACATCGGTCTGAGGCAAGAAAAGTTTCCCCAACGGGGTACTTAGCTTTCAAGAAGACTTTGGTTGCAAATTTTTCGTAATTTCAGGAGCTGGCCGACCGGCACTTGCGAACTGCTTCTGCTTCGGGCACAGCGCGGCAAGGAAGACTGAAGAAAATGGCATCGGCTGGTTCCTTTATACCCCTGTCGCACTGACGTCAGGGAAGAAGCGACGACAACTGATGCCGGACCTAGACTTTGGAATTCGGCCGACCGAGGACCCGCCTGACGGCAGGAGAACCCATCTGTTATGACTGCAGCTGTATGCACGATGAACATCAAGGATGAATTTACTATTCATTCTCAAGACAACACTATCATTGAAGTTGTGCCAAACACAAAACTACCAGGTGTCATCATAGATGAAAACCTAGCATCTGACCTGCATATTTACAGAAACATAAAAAAAAAAAAACTGGGCATCTTCTATAGACAAATACTTCCTCAACCACTCAGCAAAACTATCCTTAGCCTCTTCCTTTCTGCTACCATCTCTTCTATAAAGGGCGCCTCTTCTGACCAATACCCGGTCTTCTCTGAAATCAAAACTTGACTTGTGCTACAATAAAAATGCTAAATTTGTAACCAATGCAAAATATTTATCTTATCACTGTGCCTCATTACAACTACTAGACTAGCAAGAACTCCCTCATTATCTTACATATTTACAATTAACCACTGCACACAAACTTCAAGCCATCAAACTGCCCTGGCCTCTCTTCTCTACTTACTCTGTACCATCCAAATAGACTTCTCCAATCCGAAAATCAACTTCTCCTGAATGTAGAAAAACTAAACCTTTCAGCTGGTCAGATGCTCTACTCATTTACTACTGCTAAACTATGGAACATCCTCCCACCAACGCTCAGGGTGACCAGCAATGCAGCTCTCTAAAAAAATCACTATGACAACACCTTTCCTCTTTATGGCAATGCACATGTGCCAAATCTGCACTTCCCAAAACCTGACACTACCCTACACCTTCATTAACTACTACTTTATCTTTCCATTTACTTACTTAATTGCAATAATGTACTATCTACTATATTTGCTTACTTATGTTCAAGCCAAGGACTTTACAAGGACCAAGTATTCAGACTACATTGCAAGATACTATGATCCTTACTTGGGTAACTTAATTATCCTAGATTTATATCCTATTTTACTATATTCTAATTGTACAAACCACTTCATTCTCAATGTTGTAATCTAATGATGTACCAAGATTTTTACCTTGCTCATTCACAACTGTCTACTACAACTCTTGCATAGTTATGTACTTATGTTGATCTGTTCAGTTGTATGCATTGCATACTGTATGTACTGTATAACGGATTGTGGAACTTTTCTCTCAGGGCCATAGCTGAAAATGGGCTCACCATGGCCCAGTGGACCATCCTGGTAAACAAATGCAAATAAATAAAATGTAACCCACCCTCATTTCTCCCCAAATTACTTGTTAGACAAAATCCGGGACAGTAAAGAGGTATGCCCACACCTCCTCCAACAGCTACAGCAATGAGGTCTGATGGCCATATAAATTTCACGTTTGCTAGTCCACACAAATAATTTTCCACATATTAAAGTATTCCGAGTTGCTCCACACATATCAGAAAGCTATAAATACATAAACATATTAAACATAAGTACACATGCACAGAACTAAACAAGACTCAGGTTACTTGTCTAATTTGCAAGTTTAAGTCTTGTACAAAAATCTATTACCAGCACTGAATTTCATAATCCACAGGTCTTCAGGGTATTACAATGCAGATGTGGCGAAAATCACTTCATATAAAGTCACAGGCAGTAAAATTGCCCTTTCCCCCAAAAAGTTGTCAAGTTTCCTCAAAAATGTACATAAAATAAGCAGCCACAAATGCAGAGTGTTCCACTATCAAATTAAAACAGATTTTAACAATTTCCAGGTATAGCTGAAAAAGAAAACCCTGAAAATATAAAGAAAAAATATGAATATTGCAAACAAAATGTATACACAGACACACCCCTATATATGTATATACATATATATCTATATATGTATATACATACACATCTCTCTCTATACATATATATATATATATATATATATATATATATATATATATATATATATATATATATATATAAAATAACTACCTCACTGATTTCTATCAGGCGCTACTCCTCTCAACTGTCCATAATTTTGCAAAATGTCATGATTCTTAGGTTGAAGACACAGCCAGTCAGTAAAGTCAGGCTGTGTTTAAAGCTTTTATTAAAAAACACATCACACTGATGCAGACGCGTAGTACTCTGAGCAACACTACCTTGCACCTACCAGTTTGAAAGTGCGAGGTCTCTGCTCCATGACCTCACAATGCTCAAATCTATCGTAACACTGCTTGACTTGAATAATCAAGTCAAGTGGAGCACCTCTTGTTGTAAAAGGGTGCCACATTTCGCTTAATTTTTTAAGCAACTAAAGAATGTATTATACTGCTGTAAAAAATAAATAAATTGAAAAGAGCATCCATCCTTTCAAGCATGGAACCCTTCACTGGTTGTCTACTTCACCTACATGCAAGGCAGGCCCATATAGTGTCATCTTTATGAAACAAGAGTCAATTACAAAAGCTTAACATTTACAAGTTAACATGTTAAAAAAAGAAAGACAGTCCAAAGGATTCAACTACAGACTACAATCGTGTGTATACACACACGCACACACACGCACGCACACACACACACATTTATTTATTAATTTTTTTATTAACTTAACTGGTTAAGCCCACTGAACATGTATCCCTTTTCAGGGAAGACCCAGGAGCATTGTCTAGTCAAGCGACCTGCTCAGAGTCGCACTGTAGGCAAATTGAGGTTCAAGAAAGATGCATGTGTGTACAAATGCAAATATTTATGCACACACATACATCTACCTACATATATTTTCCCATATATACAAGTGTATGTACATATAAACCTTTCTCTCTAGCAATCTTACTTACGGAAGTAAAGACAAAGGGTGGAATGAAAAGCATACTAAACATAAAATATAAAACAGTTTATATCTTATTCCTTGCAAGCATCAGCAAAAACTTACAAAGAGCAACAACAAAATTACTACTTTACACCCTCAATAATTAAGCAGAAGTTATTAACTCAATGGCAACTGAGAAAGCACCATGCTCCTATAGTCTAACATTTAACAGTACATAGGTTCTTGGCTGGGCACAAAGCTTGTTACCTAAATGAGCTTTGAAAAGATTAGCCAAATAATACTTCATTAAAATTCTGACATATTGGCTATTCTGAGAAAACTATTACTACATACTCAAGCAATGAACTTGGAATTACGTACCCATTTATCAAGTCTAGACTTAAAAAAAACAGGGTACTACTATGCTTGATATGCAGTGGGATCACATTCCAAAAACAGGGAATGTACTGGGTTAAATATCTACTGCACCTGCACGGAGGCAAAGGTAAAGTAACAATCTTTCACAGCATGAAAAACTAGACAGATCACCATGCAAGACTGCACAAAACAGTACAAACAGAAGGTTTTTAATCTGTCTGGGTAGCTTAGGGTGTTTAGTCCCTCAATTTTCTTAGTAAGGAATCTCTTTGCCATCTAAAGTTGGGCTAGGTATTCAGGAAAGTAGATGCCAAACAGGGCACTGTATTTGATAATAGAATGAAGAACTTATGTGGAACTATAAATTCCATGGATCTACAAGAGATATCCCTAGAGATAAAATGTGCTTACACAGAAAGACTCTAATCACAAATGAAACATGGTTATCAAATGTTCACTGACACTATAGCCAGGTCTGTATCAATTTCAAGGGAGTACTGTTGATATGGTATGAACTCTTTTGCCGTATTTCCTGAAAATAACTTTACAATTTTTAGCATTGAGGGTGAGCCACCATCACATTATGTATTGGTCTAATCAAGCACTTGGGAGAATATGGGTGTCAGAGGGGGATTAACAACAGCCCCCAGTTTGTAGTCATCAGTAAACTCTGTCAATCATTCTCTTGGCCTCTGCTTTCACATATGAAAACCAAACACCTAAGCACAACACTGACTACAATAAACCACAAATCCAACCCAAAATAATATCCTCTAAAATGGGTAAGCATTACAGACTAAAAGGTAATGAATTAAAATCACATCAATTATATAAACCAAAAGAACCCACATACAAAGCTGTAATAGTAGGATCATTGCTGCAGCTCCTTATCCATGGTAATGGGCTGAAGGGTGATAGGAAGACTATGGATTACTAACTCAGCTATGGAGACTATGGATTACTAACTCAGCTAGGGGCAAACAACACTCCTTGGTTGACCATCTTTAAAACTCTTTCAGGATTTAAAGAATTTGCTCTTCAAACATTAAGAGAGTTTAGAAATGGAAAGATGACAGACTGCTGCACCAGCATGAGGTTTACTGACTGAGATAAAGAACTACCAGCTGAGGAATTTGGGTTTCAAATAACCATGTAAATAAGAATGGACAATGCCAGAGGGCAACTAAAACATCGACCAGTTTTTTTTTTTTTTCTGATTCCACTCCCTCCTCCACCTCCCAGCCACTCTGAACCAGTGAAGAGATAGTCACTAAGTGATGGAAAGTACATGAAAACTTATACTGTGCAGTAAGGATAGCAGGATAGCACTACTTAAAACACTGACTGTCACTGTGATTGTATTATATTCACCATAAGGATCAGTGCTGCCCATGATTTGGAGACAGGTCAAGCATTCCCTGCAGGGACTGTAGTACTAAATCTTGCTCTGCCCCTAGGCTAAAGTTGCAACCAATAACATCTGGAAAAAGGTGGGCACAGTGGTCCATGTGGTTGTTTCACAGATACTTTATGTTTACACATTTTTTAACAAAACTACTGTCCTGATAGAATGGTCTTACTGGTTCCTCCCAGGACTTTTCCACTTTTCACAAAGTAATGCAGCACACAGTCACTTAGACAAGGTTTGAAAAATGCACTACCCTGCCTATGAGGCATAAAGCATACAAAGAAATCCACATCATCCAAGATTCTCTGCCCTTACTATATACCTCAGCTGCACATGTAAGTCTAGCATGTAATAAAGTGCAGTTGTGTACACTTACCATAAATGCAGACGTTGGAGTGTACTCACTGTTGCAGTCCTACTGGGGATTTCTTGCCCTGAAAGCCCTCGGTCGGCCCGAGCAACAGAGAAAAAACTTTCTAGATCCCAGGCTGGCGGACGCGCAGACCGACATCAGTATGCTCAGGTATAAAGATAGCCAGCCTGCGTCAGAACACCAGCCTTTTACTGACCCCAAATATGAAGATCCCTTAGAAGACTGGAGGTACCCCCAAAGGGTAGCCTGCTAGAGGAGGAGAGGCCAAGGAAGGGTTCCCGTGGCTGAAATGCACAGTCAGAAGGCACCTATAAGTAGGATAAGGGGGTAGAAGAGTGTGGAAAAAAACTGCAACAGTGAATACTCAAACATTTACATTTATGGTAAGTGTACACACCTGCACTATGTTCTTTTTATTTCATTGTTGCAGTCCTGACTATTGGGAAGATTCCCAAAGCAGAAAGGAGGGTGGAAGGATGCTAGGGTGAAGACAGGATGCCCTGCAGGATTGCAGTGGCAAACCTTGCTCTAGATTTAGAGAAGGATGCCAAATGATAGTGTTTGGTGAATGTATGCACCGAGGACCTGGTGGCTGCCTCTAAAAATTCCTTGGTGGGAACCCCCTTGATGAAGGCAGCAGGAGCAGCAGTAGCCCTGGTGGAGTGAGAGCTAATCCCAACTGGGGCTAACTTGCAATGAAAGCTATAACAAAAGGAGATACAATGGGAGATCCATTTGGAAATAGTTTGTTTGGAAGCTGGTATTCCTTCTGTACCAGGGGCAAAGGTAATGAAAAGCTGTTCAGTTTTTCTCAAAGCTTTTGTCCTACCCAGGTAAAAACATAGCTGCCTGTGAACATCCAAGGAATGCAGAATCCTCTCCCCCTTTATTTTGAGGGTTAGGGAAGAAGGTTGATAGACGGATGGCCTGATTCAAGACTGTATCAGAGATCACCTTTGGCATGAAGAATAGGTTGGTCCTAAGAGAAACCCTGTCCTTGTGAAAAATAAAAAAGGGGTCAAATGCCATGAAGGCTTACAGTTCAGAAACCCTCCTAGCTGATGTGAGAAGCTAGTAGTATAACTGCTTTCCAAGTCAGAAATTTGAGGTCAGCAGATGCTGCTGGTTCAAAGGGAGACCAAGTTAATTTTTCTAAAATAAAGTTTAGGTCCCATGGAGGTAGAGGCTTCTTTCTGGGAGGCATAATGTGCATGCCACCCCCCCCCCGAGAAATTACCATAAAGTACAGTTTTGTACCTACCATAAATGTAGATGTCCGATAGGAATGCATCTGCAGTCCTTACAAATGGGTTGTCCTGTCGTCAGGCAGCCCTTCGGTCGGCCGGATTCCAAAGTCTGGGTCTGGCCTCGGCTGGTGTCGCACTTCACCCAACGTCATACCTGCAGTTATTCGGGTATAAAGGCATCAGCCGACGCCATTTTCCTCAGTGTTTCTTGCCCCAGATGCCAGGTGCCCTCTTGGAAGGCTAAATTTGGATAAATGCCAATGATTCCAAATAGTAGAGAGCAAACACAAAAAATAAGCATGTATGTACATATATACAAACAAATACACCACAATAGATTCCCCCAGCTAGCTATAAGATGGGCAAATACCCTAGGAGCACCACAGAGGGGAAGGCGGGTGGGTAATCCTGACTGCAGATGCATTCCTATCGGACATCTACATTTATGGTAGGTACAAAACTGTACTATGTCCTTCAAGGATGCATCGGCAGTCCTTACAAATGGGTAGAATACCATAGCCAAACTGGGGGAGGTGGACAAATAAAGTTATGGTGTAGTTAGGATCCCTTGCAAAACAGCAGTGGCAAAGCCTGCTCGGGATCTAGAGTATAAAGGTAAATTATAATGCTTGGCAAATGTATGCACGGAGCTCCAAGTAGCAGCTTCTAAAATGTCCTTGGTAGCCACTCCTCGTAAGAAGGCTGTGGTAGTGGCTGTTGTCCTTGTAGAGTGAGGCCTGATGTTCTCTGGAGTTTTCTTTCCATGGTAGGAGTAACAAAAGCTAATGCAATTTCCTATCCACTTGGAGATTGTCTGTTTTGAAATTGCTTTTCCTTCCCTTCCTGTTGCATATGCTACCAGTAGCTGGTCAGTTTTTCTATTGCACTTGATCCTGTCCAGGTAATAGCGTAATTGTCTATGTACATCCAAGGTATGTAGCAGTCTTTCTCCCCTGTTCTGTGGGTTAGGAAAGAATGTAGGTAGGTGGATAGCCTGATTTAAAGAAACTCTGGAAACCACCTTAGGCATAAAGGAAGGATTTGTTCTCATGGACACTCTATCTTGATGGAAGATCAGGAAGGGTTGCACTGCCATTAATGCCTGAAGTTCAGATACCCTTCTTGCTGAAGTGATTGCCAGCAGGAAAGCAGTCCTCCATGATAAGTATTGCAATTCTGCTGTTGCTGCTGGTTCGAAAGGAGGAAGTGTCAATTTTTCTAGCACAAAGTTCAAGTCCCATGCTGGTAATGGTGGCTTCCTAGGAGGCTTTACATTTTTAATTCCTCTCAGAAACTGTCTGAGCAGAGGATGTGAGAAGACAGGAGGATCCAAGTTGTATTCTGCTGAAATAGCTGATGCATGAATCTTGATGGAGGAATAGGACAGACCTGTGTGGAAGAGCTCTGCCAAGTATTCCAGAATGTTGGCTATGTTTACCAGTGACACATCTTCTCCTTTTTCAGTACTCCAAATGAGATATCTTTTCCATTTTGCTGAATAATTTTTTCTTGTTGCGGGTCTGCGAGCCTCAAGGATAATGTCTTTAACCCTTTGGGATAAATTTGGGTTAATTGGTCTTATGCAATGTTCCAGGCAGTCAGCTGCAGAGTTTTCAGGTTTGGATGCAGATTGTTGTAGTTGTTCTGTGTTAACAGCAAGGGAACCAGGGGTAGTGGCCATATTTGTTCCCGAGACATGCTCCTCAGTAATGGGTACCAATATGTTGCCTTGGCCAGTCTGGAGCTATCAGAATGATCCTTGGACGGTCCTCTTTGATCTTCAATAGCACTTTGTGCATCAAAGGTAGTGGTGGAAATGCATATGCTGTCAGGTTTTTCCAACTGAAGGATAGGGAGTCCACCTTCCAAGCAAGTGGGTGGTACGTCCTTGTGCAGAATTTCTTTAGTTGGTGATTGCGTGGGGATGCAAATAAGTCTATTTCTGGGAGTCCCCATTTTCTTGTAATGGTTTTGAAGATGTCCGGATGCAGCATCCATTCGTGGGCATCCATGGTAGTCCTGCTTAAAATGTCTGCTAGGATGTTTTCTTTTCCTGGTACAAAAATTGCTTTTAACTGTATGTTGTAGCTCAGGGCCACATTCCAGAGATCCAGTGCCATCCGCAAAGAGGATACAGTGTGTGCCTCCCTGTTTGTTGATGTACCACATAACTGTGGTGTTGTCTGTCCTTATCATCAATAGACCTTGCTGAAGGAATGGTCTGAATGCCTGAATTGCCAGTTTTACTGCCAGCATTTCCTTTAGATTTATGTGTGGGTGCAGCTGGTTTTGAGACCATAAGCCTTGTATGCACTTGTCCAGCATGTGTGCCCCCCAACCGAGGTCTGAGGCGTCTGTCGTGATGGTTTGGCTTGGTTGAGCACTGTGAAAAGGCAATCCTGTGTTTGATTGACAAGCCTGAGCCCACCATAGGAATTCTTGCTTCAGGCATGGAATAATGGGAATCTGGGTTTCAAGCTGTGCTTGTGTTGAGACCATAAATTCCTTAGGTACCACTGTAGTTTTCTCATATGCAGTCTGGCATGAGGAACCAATATTATGCAGGATGCCATGAAGCCCAAGGCTTGCAGAACTTTTCTTGCTGTCAGATGGTTCTGTCTTGTTAAGGCCAAGAAGTAGAGAGGTAGCTGCTCCTGTTTTTCTACTGTTAGGAATGCCATTTGCCTTGATGTGTCCAACTCTGCACCCAAAAAGGTTATTCTCTGGGATGGTATCAGTCTTGACTTTTTTAAATTGACTGTGTATCCCAGGGCTTGTAGCAGATAAATGACCCTTTGTAAATCTTCTGCTAGCTTGCTTTCGTTGTCCGCTTGTATCAGGCAGTCATCCAGGTATGGGTAGATTTGGATTCCCTGAAACCTGCAATGAGCAATTACTGATGCCAGGCATTTCGTGAACACTCTGGGCTCAGTAGATAAGCCAAAGGGCAATGCTGAGAATTGATAATGCTCTGATCCTGCAAGAAATCTGAGGTATCTTCTGCAGTTTGGTCGTATGGGGACGTGCAGGTATGCCTCCTTGAGATCTAGAGTCACCAGCCAAGACTCCTTGCCCAGCATGGGAAGAAGCTGCTGTAGGGTCAGCATTTTGAATTTTGGAACAATGAGAAATGTGTTTAAAGCGGACAAGTCGAGAATAGGTCTCCATTTGCCTTCTTTTCTTGGTACCAGGAAGAGTCTGGAGTAAAATCCCTTCCCTTGCTCCATAGATGGTACCTTTTCTACAGCTCTCATCCTTAATAATTGGGATATTTGTTTTAGTGCTTCTGTCTTTTGATTTGGAGGTAGGTTTGGCATTCCTCTCTTCCGTGGTAGAGTATGGAAGTGAAACCTGTAACCTTGGTCTATTATCTGTAAAATCCACTTGTCTCTTGTGATGTAATGCCAGTTTGTCGTAAATAAGGCTAGCTTCCCGCCTAAGGGTGCTTGCAGTTGTTCCCTGGTAGGCGGTGCCAGAGCCAAGTCACTGTGATTGACCAGTAGTTGTGGTGGTGGCTGTGTCTGTGGCTGTGCCTCGCTGGTTGTTGCCCTGCCACTGACGTCCTCTGTAAGCACCCCTGGATTGGCTTCTGCCTCTTGAACGCCTATTCCTGCCTCTCTGAGTTCTGGAGGAATCTGCAAAGGACCAATTCTTGGAGGGCCAATTCCTGCTAAACCTCGGAGGTTGGACCTGTAAGAAATCTTTTACTGTTTGGACAGATTTTGCCTTCTCTTCCATCTTCTTCAGTACTTGTTGTGCAGGAGAGCCAAACAAACTGATCTTATCCATAGGAGCATCTAATAGTTTTGACTTGACATGGTCTGGTAAGGCCTGTTCTTTTAGCCATGCATGCCTTCTGATGACTGTGCCAGTCATGGCTGATCTAAAGGAAGCCTCCAGTCCATCATAGCCGCATTTTAGGGAATGGTTACTGACTTGTTGAATGTTATGTACCATTTCCTGCACATATTTTTTGTCTACTGTTTCATCTGAGGACACTTTTTTGGTTAACTGATCTAGCAAAAATTCTTGATACTGCATCATGTGAAATTGACAGTTCAAGGCCCTAGCTGAAAGAGTAGCAGAAGTGTAAACTTTTACCCCATCTAAGGATCTGGTTTCCCTTTCAGAGGGGGTTTTTGGCAGAGGTGGTTGCTACAGCCTTAGGTCCTTGGGAGATAGACTCTGGATCTGCAAGGGGAGCCTTATACAAGTGATAATGTGTGTCCGGGACCCTGTAGTATCTATCGGGCTTAACAGGGGCCGGAGGCAGAGAATCAGGAGCAGTACAAGCATCATTAAATGCATCATCTACAACAGAAAGAACTGGAGGAATGGCTAAAGGCCTATGTTGTGGTAAATGCAGAAAAGTTCTAAGCCTTTTCCTGGAATCTGAAAAATCCTGGCCCTGCCACTGAAATTGTTCCCTCATAGCATGCAGGGTTTCCCCAAAGGAAAATTCCTCAGGCGGAGAGGCAGAAGGAATGGACTCTTCACCATCAGAGTCTTCATAAGGGGAGTATGGGGCCTCTGGAGGGTCTGTATCATTTGAGTCATCAGAGGAATCATCTGTAGACACTGGCTCAGGGGGCTCTGCTCTAGGCCTCTTCTCTGGAGGCGGGTGAGAGGCCCTGTCTGGTTGAGGCTGGGATCCTCGGATTAAAGAAATGAGATCCTCTGCTAAACTAAGCATTTGTGAACTAGAGCTAGGCCTGTGAGAAGGGGGCTTAGCAGGCACAGATTTAGTAGTTTTAGCTGCTTTAGCCCTGGCAAAGGCCTTAATGGACATGGCTGCAGGTGGCCTAGCAGCTCCACGTGCAGGGGTTGAAATATCCAAGGGAATAGTGTCTGATAATTCCTGAGAAACTGTAACAGTAGGTGGGATATCAGAAGCCGATTCCACGACGTTAGAAGAGGCCTCGGCAGGAGGAAAGTTTTCGGCTGAAGGAGGAACCGCTTGCTCGGTTTCAGCCGAAACCGAGACACTCGCGGTTGGCTTAACCGCGGTTTCGGCCGAAACCACGGACCGCGAGTGTCGGTCCTTTTCCTTGCGTTTTTTAGATATTTGCGAAGTCGGAGGATCCGACGGCATAATATAAGCAAAATCGGAGCCGAAAAACTCCTCAGCAAACTCCGACCGACGTCTAAGCGTCCGCCGGTTAAAAGAAGCACAGGCTAGACAAGCTGCGACGTCGTGGTCTGGGCCTAAACAAGGTAAGCAGTAAGAGTGGAAATCTTTATGAGGTATTTGTTTCCCACAAGTTAAACAGTTATTCACTTTTTCTGACATCGGCTGAGGCAAGAAAGAGTCCCCAATGGGGTACTTAGCTTTTTAGAAGTCTTCGAAGTAGTTTTCGGTAGTAGTAATCTCTGGTTCTGACCGACCGGCACTTGCGAACAGAACAGCTTCTGCTTCGGGCGCCACGCGGCAAGAAAGACTGAGGAAAATGGTGTCGGCTGATGCCTTTATACCCGAATAACTGCAGCTATGACGTCGGGTGAAGTGCGACACCAGCCGAGGCCAGACCCAGACTTTGGAATCCGGACGACCGAAGGGCTGCCTGACGACAGGACAACCCATTTGTAAGGACTGCAGATGCATCCTTGAAGGACATCAGTAGGTGGGAAAAGACAGGTGTGTGAAGGCACATACGCAGGAATGGCAGAAGAACAGATTTTAATTGAAGAGTGGGAAAGACCTTGATTTAGCAGTGAAGTCAGGCATTCCAGGATGCTGGCAATGTGAACTGACTGTGGTTCTAGGTGGTGGTCTTTGCACCAGAGAACCTTTTCCATTTGACTTTATAAGACTGCCTAGTCCTAGGTCTTCTGGAGTCCCTGAGGATGTCTAGCACCGGTTTACTTAGAGTGGCACCTGCCCGTGTAGGCTGTTGTGGGATCATCCAAGCTGCCTAGCTGATGGTCTACATGTTGGGATGAACAATCCCTCCCTCGTTTTGAGTGAGGAGGTCCACCCTCTGAGGCAGAATCCACTGTGTCTGATTGGAGAGCTGGAGAAGGAGAGGGTACCAATGCTGTCTGGCCCAGTTTTCAGCTGTCAGTATTGCTCTTGGATCCTCCTCCCTTATCTTGAGCAGGACCCGAGGAATTAGAGGTATGGGGGGAATGCATAAATGAATAGTTGGGTCCATGGGAAGAAGAAGGCAACGGTTTTCCAGGCTGAATCTTGTTTGAACCTGGTGCAAAAGTTTTGCAATTGTGTGTTGTTTGGATACAAAGAAAATCACCAGAGGGACCCCCAGGACTAGGCTATGGTCTTGAAAATTTCTGGGTGCAGGTGCCACTTGTGAGGGTCGATAAGATTCCTGCTGAGGTGGTCTGCTAGAACATTCTGAACTTCTGGAAGGTACTGTGCCATGAGATGCAGTCCCAGAAAGTGTGCTGTTTTCCCAGATTTTCAGTGCTAATTTCACAGATTTCACTGTTAGACTGCACAGGGGAAAGGAATGTGCTCCTCCCTATCTGTTTATGTACCACATTACTGTGGTGGTGTCTGTTGTTCATTTGTTGTAAGGGTCTGTCCCTAAGGACTGAATGTGAAGGGGAGGCCTGGTTTGCAGGCCCAAATCTGTGCCCACCATGCAAACTCCACTCTGAGGCAAGGAATGAGGGGAATCTCTGTCTCTACTGGTTGGGAGTTCTGGCACCATATGTTCCTGAGTTACCACTGCAACTTCCTCATGTGCAGTTTGGCTACGCAGATCATGACGATGAATGAAGCCATGTACCCCAGGGCTCTTAGGAATTCCCTTGCTGAAATCTGATCCTACACTTGCATCCTTTTTAAGTAATCTGTTAGGAAGGACACTTTCTGGGGGAAAGAAAGCCTTCTGGAGAGTGGTATCTAGGAGGGCCCCAAGGAAACCAATCCTTTGGGGTGGAGAAGTGATGGAGTTCTGAGGGTTCAATGTGAACCCCAGTAAAGATAGTAGGTTCTGGGTGAATCTGAGATCCTGGAGTAGTTTGGTGGGATCTGTTGACTATATAAGGTAGTTTGCAAGGTAGGGATAGGTTTGTATTCACTTGGTCCTGCAGAAAGCAATTACTGGACATAGGTACTTTGTAAACACTTGGTGCAATAGATAAGCCAAATAGCAGAGTAAAAAAATGATGATGACTGGATCCTGCCTGAAGCGAAGGAACTTTCTGTGGGATTCCTGTACAGGAATGTGAAGGTAGGCATCCTTTAGGTCTAGGGAGACCATGAAGGCCTGTGGGGACACAGCATGGGAAGGAGCTTTTGAAGAGTTAACATTTTGAATTTGGGAACAAACAGAAACTGGTTGAGTTTTCACAGGTCCAGGATAGGGTGTCAACATCCTTCTTTCCTGGGGACCAGGAATAGTCGAGTAGAAACTTGTTCCCTGCTGAGGAGGAGGGACTGGCTCTACTGCTCCTTGCACACAAAGGTTTTGAATTTGAATCAGGGCCTTAGTCATTTGATTTAGGGGGAACATCTGGAAAACCTGAGGATTTTAATTGCTCTCTGAAAGTGAGCTTATAGCCATTTGCAATAATGTCTAGAACCCACTTGTCATAGGTTATCAGGGTATGACAGAAAAGAGACACCTTCCTCCTAGCTTTGGCGTGGGGGGTGAAGGTGGGGTGGCAGAGTCACTGTGAGTCTCTGGGACTGACTTGGGGTCTAGAAAGTACAGCTGTGTACACTTAACATAAATGTAGATGTTCAAGTGTATTTACTGTTGCAGTCATCACATTTGGGTTATCTGCCTGCAGGTAGCCCTCAGCCAGCCTGAATACCAGAGTCTTGGATTCCTGCGTCGGACGCCATCTCTTCTTCCATGACATCAGGTCTTCAGGGGTATAAAACATGCAGCCAATGCCATTACATCAGTTTTTCTTGCCCCAGATGTCGGGTATCTCCACAATGGGAAGCAATTATATGTTACGGTACACCTCCATCAAAAAGCAAATACACCAGAAAACTTAAATACACAAACAAGAAGGAAAGGTAGAGCCAAGAGAAGTCAAAGGGCTGGAGGGAGGGTAACCAGGACTGCAGCAGTGAATACACTCGAACATCCACATTTATGGTAAGTGTACACAACTGTACTATGCTCTTCGTGTTTCACTGTTGCAGTCATCACATTTGGGTTGATTCCCAAAGCTAAGGAAGGGAGGAGGAAGTTAGAGAGCATTAGGGCTAGCTATTAATCCCTGCAAGACTGCAGTGGCAAAACCAGCTCTGGATTTAGAAAAAAATAGGAATGTGGTAATGCTTGGTGAAGGTATATACAGAGCTCCAGGAAGCAGCTTCCAGGTTGTCCCTGGTAATGACTCCTCTGAGAAAGGCTGTAGAGGTAGCTGCAGCCCTGGTGGAATGTGATCTTATCCCCTGTGGGGTAGGTTTTCCATGGTGCTTGTAGCAGACATGCAATGGGCTATCCATTTAGAAATGGTTTGCTTTGAAATGGCCTTCCCCCTCTGCACCTGCAGCAAAGCAGACTAGCAGCTGTTCAGATTTTCTGAGAGGCTTAGTCCTGTCCAAATAAAATCTAAGTTGTCTGTGCACGTCCAGAGAGTGCAGTATTCGTTCTCCTTTGGTTTGTGGTTTAGGGAAAAAAGTAGGTAAATGAATGGACTGATTTAGACACCACCTTGGGCATAAAAGAAGGATTGGTCCTGAGGGAAACCCTGCCTGCATGGAAGATAATGAAGGGCTCCACTGCCATGAGGGCCTGTAATTCAGATGCTCTTCTTGCTGAAGAGATGGCTAGAAGGAAGTCTGTTTTCCAAGAAAGGAATTTCAACTCTGCTGTTGCAGCTGGCTCAAAGGGAGGGAGACTGAGCTTTTCCAATACAAAATTAAGGTCCCAGGCTGGAGTAGGGGCTCGCCCGGGGGAGCCTTCAATTTTTAGCCCCTCTAAGGAATAGCTTTAGCAGAGAGTGAGAGAAGAGGGGTGGCTCAGTATTATAATGTGATGAAATGGCAGAGGCATGAATTTTAATTGACGAGAAGGATAGGCCCTTGTGGAGCATTTCTGTTAAGTACTGAAGAATATGAGGTAAGCTGGGCATTGTTGTACCCATCCCCAGAGTCTGGCTCCAGGAACAGTCTCTCTTCCACTTTTCAGCATAGGATTTTCTAGTACTACGCCTCCTTGCCTCCAGAATGACATCTAGCACCTGCTTACTGAGGTATGCTATTGGAGAGCTCAAGGAATTAGCCAGGCTGCAAGGTTCAGAATTTGAAGCTGAAGGTGCAGAATCTGGCCCACCTGCTGGGACAGCAGGGGAAGGGGTCTGAGGCAGGTGCCATGGCTCCAGCAGTGTCATACTGTGCAAGAGGGGGTACCAGTGCTGGCATGGCCAGTCTGGTGCAATCAGTATTGTCCTTTGCTTGTCCTATTTGATCTTTTGCAGAACCTTCGAGAGGAGAGGCAGAGGGGGGAAAGGCATAAACCGAGAGGCATTCCGAGGTAAAGGACAGGGCATCCACTTTCCAACCTCGACTGTGGGAAGTCCTTGTGCAGAATTTCTCGAATTGGTAGTCCTGAGGGGAGGCAAACAAGTTTACCTCTGGAGTCCCCCATTTGTTCCTCGAGAGGTTGCATATTTTTGGTTCCAGTTTCCATTCGTGTGGGTCCATGAGATTTCTGCTTAGGTCTTCTGCCAGTGAATTTAGCTTGCCTGGCAGGAACTGAGCTTGTAGGAGCACTTGGTAGCTCAAGGCTGTGTTCCACAGAGCCATGGCTAGTCTGCAGAGAGGGTACGAGTGGGTTCCCCCCTGCTTGTTTATGTACCACATAAATGTGGTGTTGTCTGTCTTTACCAATAGTTGTCCTGGAAGAATGCAGTCTTTGAAGGCTGTCACGGAATTCTGTACAGTTAACATTTCTTTTTGGTTGATATGTAGGTGCATCTGTCTCAGGTTCCATTCGCCCTGAATGCACTGCCCTGCCAAGTGAGCCCCCCCATGCATAGTCTGATGCATCTGTTGTTAGGGTTTGGGCAGCAGGGGGTAGAGTTAAAGGGAGCCCCTTGTTGTGGTAGCAGGCCTCTGCCCACCAAATGAACTCTGTCTTTATGCAAGGAATGACAGGAATCATTGATTCCAGGTCCTGCGAATGTTGACCCCATAGGCTTTTTAGATACCATTGTAGTTTCTTCATATGCAGTCTTACATATAGAATTAGTAGAATGCAAGAGGCCATGAACCCCAGGGCTTGCAGAATTTTCCTTGCAGATAGCTGGGTCTTTGTGGCCAATAGGTTGAAGTAGTTTGTCAAATAAACTTGTTTCTCTGTAGTGAGGAAAGCCATCTGGGAAGTTGTGTTCAAGCTTGCTCCCAGGAATACAATCTGTTGCAAGGGTACTGGGTGAGATTTATTTTCGTTTATGGGGTACTCCAGTGAGGTTAGAAGTTTCTTTACGAAAGTCAGATGTTTTAATAGCAAGTCCTGGATTTCTGCCTGAATCAGACAATCGTCCAAGTATGGGGCATATTTGAATATTTCTCTGCCTGCAATATGCAATGGCTGGAGCTAGGCACTTTGTGAATACCCTGGGCGCAGTACATAAGCCAAAGGGAAGTGCAGAGAACTGACAGTGCATGGAGCCTGCCCTGAGGCTTAGGTACTTCCTGCAAGATTCCGTTATTGGAATGTGCAGGTAAGCTTCCTTTAAGTCTAAGGTTGCCAACCAGGCATCTTTGCCTAGCATAGGAAGCAGCTGTTGAAGTGTTAGCATTTTGAATTTTGGGATTACCAAAAAGGTGTTTAGAATAGAGAGGTCCAGGATAGGACGCCAGGAGTCATCTTTTCTGGGTACCAGAAAAAGTCTTGAATAAAAACCTTGTCCCTTTTCTTCTGCTGGGACAGTTTGAATAGCCCTGATACTTAGAAGAGAGAGAGAACCTGCTGTTGAGCCTCTGCCCACTGATTTGGGGGTAGGTCTGGCCAACCGTTTGGGGTTGGTAGGGTGTGAAGTGGAGTCTGTATCCTTGGGAAACTATATTCAAAAATTTGTCCTGGGTAATGAGTTCTCAGTTTTTTGCATGCAATGTGAGCTTTCCTCATAAGGGAGCAAGGCAGTTGAGCAGGGCTTGGAAGGTTTAGGGTTAAGTCATTGTGCCATTTTTCCGTAGGGGGGTGGTTTACTACTCCCTTCTTTGGAAGTGGGAGCCCCCCAGTGCTTAGGCCTGTGCGCAGCCTGAGACTCTAACCTAGGTGGTCTGCTGTTCCTGGGTTTGGACTGAGAAGGCCTGGAAGCAACTGGAAAGGACTAGTTCTTTGAAGGCCAATGCCTACTAAACATGGGAGGCTGTACTTGTAGGAAATCTTTTACAGTTTGTATACATATAGCTTTTTCTTCCATCCTTTTGAGGACGACTTCTGCTTTTTGCCAAACAGGCGGTTTTGGTTTAAGGGAGCATCCAGTAATTTAGCTTTAACATAATCTGGCAAGTTTTGCTCCTTAAGCAAAGCATGCCTTCTAAGTACTGACCCAGTGACAGCAGCCCTGCAAAATACTTCTAAAAAGTCAAAACCACATTGCAAAGTATGTTTACCAATTTGTCCTGCAGAATGCATTAAATCCTGTAATTCTGTGTGTTCAGCACAGTCAGGAATCAACATCATTTTCTGTTTAAGCAGTCCCATAATATGCTGCTGGTACATTAACATAACAGAAACTGGCAATTTAAAGCTCTAATGGCCAAAGTAGCAGAAGTGTATACCTTCTTACCCCATCTGTTCAAGGCTCTGCAATCTCGATCAGAAGGGGTAGGATTTCTGGCAGCAGTAGCCTTAATGCCTTTTTGTCTCTGGGAAATGATCTCTGGATCCATAGTAGGATTCTTGAAGAGGAATTTGAGAGAGTCAGGTACTCTGTAATACCTGTCAGGTTTTCTGTGAGCTGGAGGTAAGGTGTCTGGAGGAAGGCTAGATTCCAAGAAAGCATCATTTACAATGTCCGGAACAGAAGGGACAGCTAAAGGCTTGTGTTGAGGAAGGAGTAAGAATTCCCTAAGCCTCTTTTTGGAGTCAGAGTAATCCTGGCTTTCCCAGCGGAAATGCTCCCTAAGAGTGTACAAGGTTTCACCAAAAGAAAAATCTTCTGCAGAGGAAGCAGAGGGAACGGAATCCTCTGCATCAGAATCCTCACAGGCAGATAAGGGCAAATCCTGGTAATCAGAAGAAACAGAAATATCAGATTCCTGACCAGAGGAATCAGAAGGAAAATCAGTTCTAGGTCTCTTAGAGGGGGAAGGCTGGATTCCCCTAATTAAGGTAATAAGGTCTTCAACCATTCTAAGCATTTGTTTTTTAGTCATAGGGGCTTGTGCATGCAGTTTGGACGTCGGTTTTCTAGGTGTGGTGCGAGTTTTAGGCCTGGATGAAGAAGATGGCGTTGGTTTAAAATGCAAGTCTGTAGGCCTGAATACACCCTCAGAAGCCAGTGCCTGCACAGTGGCTCCGGACCCATCCAAGGTAGAGACATCCACAGGTTCCATAGTCGAAGAAGTATCTCGTGGCATACCGGACTTCGAATGGGTCTCAGTAGAGGCCTGAGAATCTGAAGTAGCGGGTATCAGGGGCTGTGAAAGCACCTCATTGAGTACCGGCGGACTGATGACTAGCTTAACAGAAGCGTCATCGGCAGTTTTGGACCTATGCGGTCTGTCTCTGTCTTTATCCTTACGTTTTTTCGGAAGATCAGTAGTCGGATGGCTTAACGAAGCCATTTCGGAATATGGATACAGAGTACCAAAATAATTTGCTGCAAAGATAGCACAACGACGTAGTTTGGTGGTTGAACAAGGCACAAAACTGACAGCGAGGGATGTTGTGGTCTGGGCCTAAGCAGGGAATGCAGTACGAATAAAAATCTTTATGAGGTATTTGCTTTCCACAGGTAAGACAATTGTTAACTTTTACCGACATCGGTTGGCGCAAGAAAAAAGATCCCCAACGGGGTACTTATCTTTTTACAGACTTCGGTTCTGAAAATGAAATTTCAGGAGTCGGCCGACCGGCATCTGCGAACTGCTTCTGCTTCGGGCACTGCACAGCAAGAAAGACTGATGTAATGGTGTTGGCTGCAAGTTTTATACCCCTGACAAACTGACGTCATGGAATAAGAGACAGCATCCGACGCAGGAATCCAAGACTCTGGTATTCAGGCCGGCTGAGGTCTACCTGCAGGCAGATAACCCAAATTGTGATGACTGCAACAGTGAAACATGAAGAACATCTGGCTATGCCAGCTATATCTGACTTGAAGAATGTGAAACATTACAAAGGTGGGAAAGGTTTTAAGACATATTTTATGTCCAGAGGAAGTAATTTCCCTTACCCCATATCTGATGTTAGAATGAACCAACTTGCTTTGAAGAAAGAAAGATTCCATTTACGGATACCAGGTGGGGAGAGTGATACTGGAAGCCTTGTTAGTACTGCGTATTACCATATTAAGAGGGAGGACACCTCCCTTCCCTCTCCTAACTTGTTACTTAATAATGCCTGTGCCACCTCTCCAGGCTTGCATCTTTTCCTCGAATGATCTTCTTCATTATTGCCAGTCAGCTATCAACTACTTTGAATAAGAAAGGCCTCTGCTTAGTACCACAGTTCCTTATGCAGCTCAGGATATGTTGGTGAAATAACTGCTTGACATGCTTCACTGGTCTTAACCTTTTCTGCCATTTTCTTAAATATCTCCCGAGAAGGGAGTGCCAGTCAAAAAATTCTTATCCAAACAGATGGCCAACTGCTGCCCTTACCAAATGGTAGGGGATGAATTCTTAGCTAAGCATGCCTAAGTAAATCTGTCTCTGTTTGTTGTTGCACTTCTACTGCAGGCATTCACTGAATCCCAGACTTAAACACTGTGCCTTCATAAGTTACAGGTACTCTGAGTTAGTCATCTAATTCTGTCTCTCAGGGCCTCACCAGAGATCTCTCCTGCAATGTCTTCTACCTATTTGAGGCCACTGTCCTGATATTTACTTGCATAAGTTTGAAAAGCTAAGATGGAAGTACTAATAACTTCTTCCCCAAATCTATATAACATACTGCTATCTGAATCGCTGGACAGAGTGCCAAGTCCTGAAGACAGTATGGAACCCCCCCTTCGTACATCTAGGGATACTACTGTCACATCAGTTACTGGATTTTTGTACAGGTAATTTACAGGTGTCCTGCATTCTGCAAAATCTACCTGGCTTATCACTTTCACTAATGTAGAAAGGTAAAGCTTTGATTAAGACCTATATGATCACAATTCAAATGACATAGTGGATCCATTTGAAGCTGGCATGGTGATGGGGCACATGAAAAGAATTTGACTGCTCAGCTGTCGTCCAAATAAGGGTTAGGCAGTATGCATCTGTGATGATCTCTATGGCTGAATCCCAAGAGAAATCACATAGGGAACTGCTGTCTGCAAAAGGGGCAATGTCACTGATAACCTCACAAAGAGGAGTGAATGTACACTATGCAGGGTCCACGGTGCACCTAACTTCCAAGATGCTACAGGCAATACCCCTCCAAACCCAGAGAACATAGCAGCCTATGCAGAATTTTTCAAAGAAACCCTGTACAACCATGTCAACAGCTGCATAGAAGCTGCTGCACCTACCAGAAGCAAGCCCAAAATTAACTCCAAAAACAAACCATCCTGGTGGCATCCCAAACTAAACAGGAAATGCAAAAATAAATCATGGCTAAAATCAGGAAGTGTAACTTCCATAAGGATAAGAAATAGGTTCATAGGTTCATAGATTAGTACTAGGCTAACTGCCCTTGCAAGCCATTTTAAGCCTAGCCAATTATCCCCTGCGAGATTCAAACCTTGTACCTTGTGTTTATAAGGCAAACACCTTAACCATCAGGCCACCCATAAATCTCTCATAAAACTACTAAGGGGGCTAACTGAGGCCATCATCAACACCATCTCCTTTCGGCTGTTCCCGTTAGGGGTCGCCACAGTGGATCATCTGCTTCCATTTCTTCCTGTCCTCTGCATCTTGCTCTGTCACACCAACCAGCTGCATGTCCTCTCTCACCACATCCATAAACCTCGTCTTAGGCCTTCCTCTTTTCCTGTTCATCCTTAGCATCTTTTTCCCAACATACTCAGCATCCCTCCTCAGCACATGACCAAACCAATGTAATCTTGCCTCTCTGGCTTTGTCTCAAAACCTTCCAACCTGGGCTGACCCTCTAATATACTTATTCCTAATCCTGCCCACACTCGTCACACCAAGTGCAAATCTTAACATCTTTAACTCTGCCACATCCAGCTCTAACTCCTGCCTTTTTGTCAATGCCACTGTCTCCAACCCATATAACATAGTTGGTCTCACTACCCTCTTGTAGACCTTCCCTTTCACTCTTACTGGTACTCGTCTGTCACAAATGACTCCTGACACACTTCTCCACTCACTCCATCTTGCCTGTACTCTCTTCTTCACCTCTCTTCCACACTCACCATTACTCTGAACTATTGATCCCAAGTATTTAAACTCGTCCACCTTCGCCACCTCTACTCCTTGCATCCTCACCATTCTTCTATCCTCCCTCTCATTCACACACATACATTCTGTCTTAATCCTGCTGACCTTCATTCCTCTTCTCTCTAGAGCATATATCCATCTCTCCAGGGTCTCCTCCACCTGCTCCCTACTCTCACTACACATCACAATGTCATCCGCAAACATCATAGTCCACGGGGGCTCCCGTCTGATCTCATCTGTCAACAGGTCCATCACCACTGCAAATAAGAAAGGTCTCAGAGCTGATCCTTGATCCCACCTCCACCTTAAACGCATCCGTCACTCCCACCGCAGACCTCACCGCTGTCACACTACCCTCGTACATATCCTGTACCACTCTTACATACTTCTCTGACACTCCCAACTTCCTCAAACAATACCACAACTCCTCTCTAGGCACCCTGTCATATGCTTTCTCTAAGTCTACAAAGACACAATGTAACTCCTTCTGACCTTCTCTGTACTTCTCCATCACTCCTCTCAGGGCAAACATCGCATCTGTAGTGCTCTTTCCCGGCATGAAATCATACTGCTGATCACTAATCACTGATCACTAATCATCACGTCCCTTCTTAACCTAGCTTCCACTACTCTTTTCCATAACCTCATGCTGTGACTGATCAATTTAATCCCTCTGCAGTTACTACAGCTCTGCACATCACCCTTATTCTTAAAAATCTGTACAAAAACACTTTCTCCATTCCTCAGGCATCCTCTCACTTTCCAAGATTTCATTAAACAATCAGGTTAAAAACTCCACTGTCACTTCACCTAAACACCTCCATGCTTCCACAGGTATGTCCATCTGGACCAACAGCCTTTCCATTCTTCATCCTCTTCATAGCTATCCTTACTTCCTCCTTGCTAATCCATTGCACTTCATGATTCACTATCCCCACATCATCCAACCTTCTCTCCCTCTCATTCTCTTCATTCATCAACCCCTCAAAGTACTCTTTCCATCTGCTCAACACACTCTCCTCGCTTGTGAGTATGTTTCCCTCATTATCCTTTATCACCTTTACCTGCTGCACATCTTTCCTAGCTCGGTCCCTCTGTCTAGCCAATCGGTACAGGTCCTTTTCTCCCTCCTTAGTGTCCAACCTTTCATACAACTCTTCATATGCCTTATCCTTAGCCTTCGCCACCTCTCTCTTTGCCATGCACCTCATCTCCTAATACTCCTGTCTACTTTCTTCATCTGACAATCCCACTTCTTCGTCAACCTCTTTCTCTGTATACTCTCCTGTACTTCCTCATTCCACCAACATGTCTCCTTGTCATCCTTCCTCTGTCCAGATGTCAAACCAAGCACCTTTCTAGCCGTCTCCCTTACTAGCTCTGCTGTAGTTAACCAGTTATTTGGTAACTCTTCACTGCCATCCAGTGCCTGCGAGTCCAATAAAGCCAATTTCAAGGTTAAGATAGTCTCTCAGGCAAAAGACAACCATAAGGCCTTCTTCGGCCGTGTCAGAAACCTCAAAGGAAGCATACAGCAGTGTGTTGAACTGGGGGTTAATGATGCCAATTTCACTGAGTCCAGAAATATAGCAAAGTTGACAAATTAATTTCCAAACTTACCCCCACTCATCCCTAGCCCCATCCCAAGAAATACCTTCAAACAAAACATCCTGGCTGTGCCCTCAATGGGCCCCAATAATATCCTGGGATACCCTGTGAACAGTCTGAAAAATACGACTTATTAGGTCCACTGAAGTCACTATTCAACTGTAGTCTCAAAATAGGCTTTGTGGCATGACAATGGAGGAATGCAATGGTCATTCTCCTTCTTAACAGCAGACCATGAACAGATTCCACAAACTAGAGACCCATTAGTTTCACTTGTTTTATTTGCAAAGCCATGGAAAGAATTATCATGAAAATGAACGACAAAGACATTGGATCCATCCCAGATTGGCTTAATTACAGGAAAGACATGCCTACTGAATCTGGTGGACTTCTTTGAAAAACCACCAAGGCAATGGATGAAGGTAAAACAGGTACATAATAATTCCTACCTTGATCTGGTTAAGGCATTTGATAACAATAACCCACTCGGGCATTGTTAAACTTCTAGAATTAGGCATAAATCACTATATAACGTGCTAGGTAGCCATATGACTCATACATAGGACACAGGAGGTTAGGATATGTGAGATCACCTCTACAGAGGCCAATAAACAGTGGAGTCCCTTATGGCTCCATGCTGGGCCCACTCCTCTTTAGTATCTGCTTCTCAGAAGTCAAACCAATGTCAAAGCCCTCTGGGTGACCAAGTTCACAGATGACTGCAAACTGGGAACAATCAAAGAATTCCCCAAGACATATAAACATCCTACAGGAAGGTCAAACACAGGTGAATGACTGTTGTCAAAGCCAGTTTAAAACTCAATTCAAGAAATGCATTATAGTATCTTCTGGAAAGTTGTCCACCCTGGGAAACTATATAATCAATAAAATACCCCTATGAGTTGATTCAGTCCGGGATCTGGGAACTTATGAAGATAGTAACCTAGACTTTGACCAACATATGTCCACAGTAATAAGAAAATCATTCAAAGTTGCTCTACTTGTATGTAAGGGCATGGCATCTAGGACCAGAGAAGTCATTACATTACTGTATTCAGTCCCTCATCAAACCCACCATATAGTATAATGTCTCCTTTGGTATGTACCTGATCAGAAATATGCAGCAACTGGAACACCCACAAAGGTTCCTTACTAAAAGGATACAGGGCATAAACGCAATGTCTTACACGGATTGTCTCAAAGCTCTATCGCAATACTTGGTCTCTTATACACTACCTAGAGGCAATTTATGGCTGGCTTACAAGGCATCATTGGACCCTATCACTATGATAAACTTTCTGCACACCCACAAGACAAACAGCCTCAGAACTACTAGATCCAAATGCCTAAATTTTGCATGTGACATAAATAGGACATGTTAGAGAGACATATGTATTTCAAAGAATTCACATTCTTTGGAATAGGCTTCCTATCCATGTGAAACAAAGTCCTTAACTAACCATATTTAAGTGTAACTTGGACCACTAGATGGGAAATCAAACATTCATCCCTGGTCTGGCATCTGTGTCTGATGGACACAGGCAGCCAGTAAACCATGTCATGACCAAAAATCACCCCCCTATACAAATAAACACTTGTGGTTCACATCTGGGTTGCACGGTTAGGCTTATAAAGGCCCTAGTGGTCATTAGCCTAGTATACACCTATGAACCTATGAGAAAAAGAGTGGCAAGGGCATAACACTAAAATCTAATCCCCTAAAGCACAAATGATGGCGTCTGCTCCAAGTTCATTTGACTCTTACCACAAGAAACAATTGGGTTCATAACATAATTGGTAGTGATGGCTTCAATGATCATCAAGGGGACAGGGCATTTTGGGGGCTGAAGGCTGTGAGTGGGGCTCCAGAGATGCAGGAAGGAATTTGATTGGAAACCTCTACAACTAAGTGGGTCCTCTGAAGCCTCTTGCATTAAAATAGTCATAATACCCTGAGAAAAACAGCTAAATGAAGTAGTGAAAACTGCAAAGGAGGGGCATCTACCATGGGTACCTAGAAATGGTTTACTATCAAAACCTGGAAGTGCGGTTGATCGAAAATCAGTTCAGGGAAAGTACAACTTTCAAAAGTGCACAATCCCGAATTGACATAGTCTGAACTAATAAGAAATGTACAGAGTGATTTGTTACTATGAGTTTGGCAATGTGAATGGAGATCAGGGTACAATGAGGATCAGGGAATTTACCCCTGTCCTCACTGCAGTGTGATCTCTGAGTTGGTACATATAAT
This sequence comes from Protopterus annectens, assembly GCF_019279795.1. Lineage (NCBI taxonomy): Eukaryota > Metazoa > Chordata > Ceratodontiformes > Protopteridae > Protopterus > Protopterus annectens. The sequence goes on from NC_056731.1 coordinate 1,144,237,881, forward strand.
TTGCATGGGGTGTTGGGGGGGGGGCAGAAGGGGGCTTGCCCCCCAACAAAACAGTAAAAAACTTGTGCTGTTGACACGAAAGTCTAATGGCATGTTAGGCTGAACAGCCTGGGTGACTGCCGTCACCTAATGCTATTTCGAATTACATCGAATGCGGACGTCGGACAACTGACGTTAGACAGTGTAGGAAAAGAAATTTTGTTTCTGGAGTTATTTTTCAATGTGGCAAACAAACAAATGTCATTCTTTGTTTCAACAGTAAACCTTTAGAAACTAGTGTCTAGCCTGGAAATGTCAGTTATTTTCCCCAGATGTCTTGGTCACAAGGGATGAAACCCCACTGTCTCAATATAAAGGGCTCAGGACAGTTGGGAGATGCAGGTGAAACAGAGTGCAAGACTGGGGAAAGCAAAGGAATGACTCACTAGATTCATGGTCTCAGACCTTGATGAAATGGAGCTGAGTTCTATGGCAGCTTGCTCCCTGTCCAATGGTTCTATCACCACCAGCTTATTGCTCTTGCCCATTTTTTGGCATCTTACCCCTTCTCAGGAAATCCATTTTGTCTACAGGTACTCATACAGGGTTCTCCTGGGGCAAGGAGTGATTTAAGTTCAGTTAATGACACTATCCCTTTACATTTAACATTAAAAGGCCAGTATATTATGGGCCCAGTGAAGAAGCACTTTACTTTTTTTTTTTTTGCCCTGAATCTGACTATCAGCTGCCACTAGTTCCTCTCCTCATTCTTAGGGTCTTTACTAGATGCGCCTTAGGCTCCCCTGGGGTCAAAAGACCCATGTCCAGGGCAAGTGAGTAGACAGAGAATTCTGGTGCACTGTCATACTGCTGCCAGGCAGTGTGCTCTAAACCTCACCACCCCACTGCAGCCTTACTGAGCTCTGCAACTGTTGCCTAAGGGAGGTGGAGGAGCTCTTTCACAATCTCCCAACCAAATGGTATATAGCTCAGAGCACAGAGCTCACTAGGGTTCAATGCTGCTTTGCATCAAGCCTAGGCTGCCTCTCCCCTTCCAGGATGCGCAAACTGATAACAGATGTTCACTCTTATCCCACTCCCTCCAAACACCATACTGTTGACTGAACATGGGTTATTTAGGGCACAGTAAAGGATTTCTCTCTCTGGGTCATGTGGTCACTCAAAGGAGCAGTTTCTTAAGTGTAACTCTGCACTAGCAAGTGGAAATATGGTGGCTTGCCCCCAAACAAAAACAGTACTATGGATGCAAATCACTAGGCTGAATCTGTCTTCTTTAGACGTATCTTATAAATGTCAAAACTATAGAGATAGTTGCTAACTACATAAATAAGTTGCTTGCCCTTCTCTAATGCAGTTTGCCAAGTATTGACACATTTTCATTCTCGTTAAGAAAATGCTAAAACTGTAAAAAGTCCCTAGAATTACTTCCGATTCACACATGGGATCAAGACTAAAGTTCTGGCTATGCTTATGTGCAAATAAAATGGGTTAGAATTAAACAAATGTCAATGAATAAATAATAAATAAATAATTAAATGTGCAAGCTCAAAGGCTTCCACATGTGTAAAATAACTGAGGATGCAATGGATGAATAGCATATTCCTTCCATTTTACTGGTACTGCTCTTTCTGTATCTGAATTTATACTATGTCCTACAGGTCATCTGGTCCATGTTATACCTAAAAAGAGGTCTAAGGACCAGTTGCTTCACCCAACTATAAAGTTATTAAAATAAAACAAAGTAAATGTGACAAGGGGAGGTCATCCCTCAAAACATAAAAGACATCCCCTGGTCCATTAGGATATCCTTGGGTATATCATTTAACCGGAAAAGTATTACAAAATCTAGTGATGGCAGGTATCACATAGCATAATGAAGCACAGTCATTGCATACCTTGTCCTAAAAAAGTACAATGCTACATTTTTAAATGGAGCTTCCATTACTGCCATAAAAACTACCAAAGTCATTTTAGGCTTCTTTAAAAGTCATCTTTGGAAGAGGCTAAAACCTGAAATAAGTGATAGCCTGGCTATGTCCTTTTTTCCCACCCAATTTGATGATACTAAACCCTAGCAATGACAGGTATCCACTGGTATAATCTAAGACAACAAATATATACTAATAATCAATATCTGACTCTGGTAAGCAACATACAAGGTACAATGCTACATTTTAAAACGCAGTTTCTATAAATGTCTAAAGAAACAGTAATGCAGTCCTTGGTACGTAAAGTAATATAAGCTCTAACTATGGATCAAGCAACCAAAGTTCGATTAATAAGGACTTTAATAAACACCATGAAAGAGAGATTAGCACTTCTGATGAAGGGCAGTGGCCTGAAAGCACTAATCTCTTTTATGGTGTTTATTAAAGTTCTTATTTATTTTTTAGCCTTGGTGGTCCGAATTGTTTTTTTTTTGGTGTCTTGGAAGTTTTTCTACAAGTTCGGACCTTTGGTGCTTGCCGGCTTTTTCTTGGCTTTTACAAGTTCAGTTAATATGTTGGACTCTTGATGATGCTCGATTGCCCATCCTGGCTCGGGGGGGGGGGGGGGGGGGGCAGGCAGAGCAAAACACAATCTCTCAAAGGAGGGTGAGTTTTGCAGTGAGCATCCTGGGGGTAGGCTTTTGCCTGAAAATGTCACTGCCTGAAATTATAGTCTTTATTAGCAAATGCACAATAGTGTGAACTCACAAGGGAAAGGCATTGTGAGTCACCATAGTGAAGTGGTAGCTCATCATCCACAAAGGAGCAGGGTTAGGAACTTAACACAAAAGCTTTCCCCTTTGAAATAGCTCCCTGACCCACTCATTTTGATGACTAAATATGCAAGATGCCCTTGGTTTTCTTTTGTACTTACCATACTAATTGTAATTTAAAACAAAAAGTAAATACTGTGCTTGATGCAACAGCTTAGTAAATAAATCAATATAATGCAAAAATTTAGAGGTAGAAAATTCTTATGCTTTTATAAACTAATTTTATTTGTTTAAACTGTTAAAAACGCAAACACGGAAATCCAGAAAAATTAAGGAATGAAGACAGGGAGATGAATAAAATTTTGTACATCATTTCCTGTAATATGTAACTCATATTTACCTGACTACAATTATTTATGCCCACAATGTTATGCTGGAACGAGAAAACGCGCATATATCTATTTTTATTACAGCAGTCAGCAAGAACAGATGAACAAATGAAAGGCAGACATTATTTTGCTATTTCAAAACAGAAGATCCTATTTTTGTAGCTTTGTATACTCGTACTATGCTGTAAATATGAAGATTAATGGGTTGATACAACTAAATATCAACTAATACTCATCTTTTTTCACCTCCCATGTTACCTGCTGAGAAACACAGGAGGCTATTTCATAACTAGGACATCCATGATGCAAGGGAATCTAGGTAAAACACTACATAATGCGAGGAAATGTACTTTAGAAATGCATATAAAAACAGGACCCAAAATACCTTAGAAGCAGTACCCACAACAGGATTTTATCACAAAGGCTGTGAATTCCTAGCTACAAGGAAAACATCATGTGGCAACCCTACTTTTTTGGCAGAATCCACAGAGAACTTTGCATTGAGGCAAACCACCATCCTACTGCCAAAATAATTTTAAACCATCAGCAGATTTCAGAGACTTTTTCCTTGGGCAGACAGCAAACACTGGAGCTGTCAAGGGAAAGAGAAGCAATTGAGAACATGAACTTTTGTGAATGTAAGGAGATCGCCAGATTTTAAAAATTCTCTAGAGAGTACTTTTTTTTTTAAACAATAAACATCTTTATTAAAAAAGAAGTTATGTACTCACCATAGCGTTCAATCTGAGTAGTTATACTTCACTTTTCTGCAAGATGTGGGTATTCGGATCCACATCGGATCAGAGCCGGCAACTTTACAAACATCTGCTCCGAGCTCCAAGCTCCTACCCCTTATCCATAACACACCATCTCCTGCCTTCCCTCAAATAGAGTTTCCCGCAACTCAAACTAGAATAAAGCACACATGATAATCACATGAAAAGGTTCAGGGGAAGGAGGGTGGGAAGGTTGCAGAAAAATGAAGTATAACTACTCAGATGGAACGTTCTGGTGAGTACATAACTTCTTTATCTGAAGTAGTTAACTTAATTTTATCTGCAACCTGTGGGACAGAGTCCCCAGCTACTCAAACTCCTGGGAGGCCGTCATGGAAGGATATTCCTGAGCACCACAGAGCCGAAGGATGTTCTCCCTCTGGAGATTAAATCCAACTTATAATGAGAAATGAAGGTATGTGAGTTAGCCTAAGTTGCTGCCACACAAATGTCATCCAATGATACCCTAGACCAGAAAGCAGCAGACGTCGCCATAGATCTGGTAGAATGAGCTTTAACAGGACCAGGTGGAGACAAGCCTTTGTCTTTGTAAATTTGCAAAAGACATAGTGTAATCCACCTAGCTAAGGAAACTTTGGAGATGGCCTTACCCAAAAAGGGCTTAGAAAAAGAAACAAATAACTGGTCAGACTTATGGAAGGGCTTTGTTCTGTGTAAATAAAAACGAAGTTGTCTATGAACATCTAAGCAAATGCAGTTTATATTCACCGTTGTTCTGAAAATTTGGGAAGAAAACAGGCAGGTCAATTGTTTGATTAATGTTCGATTCAGAAGCCACTTTTGGTAAGAAAGAAGGGTTTGTACGGAGAGAAACCCTGTCCTTATGGAAGATCAAGTAAGGGGGCACAGCAGACAAGGCCTGAAGCTCTGAAACCCTCCTAGCCGACAAAATGGCCACTAGGAAGGCTGTCTTCCAGGATAAGAACTTCAAATCTGTTGATGCTGTGGGTTCAAAGGGGGGAGCAACTAAGGCTTGGAGAACCAAAAGAAAAGTGCCATTAAGAAAAGCCTTACACAATCTAGAAGAGACCAGGGCATTCCTGTTCTCGCCGACATGGACATTAGAAATAGCTGCCAGTTGCACTTTCACAGTGGAAGAAAGTACAGTTTTGTACCTACCATAAATGTAGATGTCCGAACTGGATAGCATCTGCAGTCATAACAACTGGGTTGTCCTGTCGTCGGGCAGCCCTTCGGTCGGCCGGATTCCAAAGTCCGGGTCCGGCTTCGGCTGATGTCGCACTTCACCCGACGTCATCTCTGCTGGTCTTCGGGTATAAAGGCATCAGCCGACGCCATTTTCCTCAGTGTTTCTTGCCCCAGATGCCAGTTGCCCTCTTGGAAGGCTAAATTTTGGGTAAATGCCAATGTTTCCAAAAGATAGAAGGCAAACACAAAAAAATAAGCATGTATGTACATATATAAAAACAAATACACCATAAGAGACTCCCCCTACCAGCTAGCTATTAGGAGGGTAAATACCCTAGGAGTACCACAGAGGGGAAGGAGGGAGGGTAATCCTGACTGCAGATGCTATCCAGTTCGGACATCTACATTTATGGTAGGTACAAAACTGTACTATGTCCTTCATGGATGCATCTGCAGTCATAACAACTGGGTAGAATACCATAGCCAACTAGGGGAGGAGGAAGAATAGATTATGGTGTGGTTAGGATCCCTTGCAGTACAGCAGTGGCAAACCCTGCTCGGGATCTGGAATACAGAGGTAGATTATAATGCTTGGCAAATGTATGCACGGAGGTCCAAGTAGCCGCCTCAATAATGTCCTTGGTTGCCACTCCTCGTAAGAAGGCTGTGGTAGTGGCTGTTGCCCTTGTAGAATGAGGCCTCATGTTTTGTGGAATTGGTTTTCCATGGAAGGAGTAACAGAATCGTATGCAATTTCCTATCCATTTGGAGATTGTCTGTTTGGAAATTGCTTTTCCTTCCCTTCCTGTTGCATAGGCTACAAAAAGCTGGTCAGTTTTTCTATTACTTTTTGTTCTGTCCAGGTAGTAGCGTAGCTGTCTATGTACATCCAAGGTATGCAGCATTCTTTCCCCTCTGTTTTGTGGGTTGGGGAAGAAGGTAGGTAGGTGGATTGCCTGGTTTAAAGACACTCTGGATACCACCTTAGGCATAAATGTAGGATTAGTCCTCATGGACACTCTATCTTGATGGAAGATTAGGAAGGGTTGTACTGCCATTAGGGCCTGAAGTTCAGAAACCCTCCTTGCTGAGGTTATTGCCAGTAGGAAAGCAGTTTTCCATGATAGATGCTGTAAGTCTGCTGTTGCTGCTGGTTCAAAGGTGAGTGTCAACTTTTCTAGCACAAAGTTCAGATCCCAAGCTGGCAATGGTGGTTTCCTAGGAGGTTTTACATTCTTGATCCCTCTGAGGAACTGCCTGAGTAGAGGATGTGAAAAGACAGGTGGATCAAAGCTGTATTCTGCTGAAATAGCTGATGCATGTATCTTGATGGAGGAATAGGACAGGCCTGTATGTAAAAGCTCTGCCAAGTACTCCAGAATGTTAGCAATATCTATATTCGACACATCTTTTCCTCTTTCAGCACTCCAAATGACAAACCTTTTCCATTTTCCTGCATAGTTCCTTCTTGTTGAAGGTCTGCGGGCTTCAAGGATAATGTCTTTAACCCTTTGGGAAAGATCTGGATTAGTTGCTGCTATGTGATGTTCCATGCAGTCAGTTGCAACGTTTTTAGATTTGGGTGCATGATGCTGTAGTTGTCCTGAGTTAACATCAAAGGCATCAGGGTATTGACCACATTTGCCCGAGACATGCTCCTCAGCAATGGGTACCAGTGTTGTCTTGGCCAGTTCGAGCTATCAGGATTATCCTTGGACGTTCCTCCTTGATTTTTAGTAGTACCTTGTGTATCAAGGGAAGAGGTGGGAATGCATATGCTGTCAGGCCTTTCCAGCTGAAGGAGAGCGAATCCACTTTCCATGCAAGTGGATGGAATGTCCTTGTGCAGAATTTCTTGAGCTGGTGATTGAGAGGGAAGCGAATAGATCTATCTGTGGCATTCCCCATTTCTTTGAGATGGTCTTGAAGATGTCCGGTGTAGCATCCATTCGTGAGCATCCGAGGTGGTTCTGCTTAACATGTCTGCTAGAGTATTCTCCTTTCCCGGTACAAATATTGCCTGTAACTGGATGTTGTAGCTGAGTGCCAAATTCCAAAGGTCCAAAGTCATTCTGCATAGGGGGTATGAATGAGTGCCTCCCTGTTTGTTGATGTACCACATGACTGTGGTGTTGTCTGTCCTTATCATCAAATGGCCTTCTTTGAGAAATGGTCTGAATTTTTGGATTGCCAGTTTTACTGCCAGCATTTCTTTTAGGTTGATGTGCAGGTGAAGCTGGTCCCAAGGCCCACAATCCTTGTATGCATTTGTCCAGCATGTGAGCCCCCATCCTAGGTCTGAGGCGTCTGTTGTGATGGTTTGGCTTGCTTGATAGTTGTGAAAGGGTAGGCCTGGGTTTGACTGGCATGCTTGAGCCCACCATAGGAACTCCTGTTTTAGGCATGGGATTAGTGGAATTTCTGCTTCTAGGCTGTGCCTGTGTTGGGACCATAAATTCTTTAGGTACCACTGTAGTTTTCTCATATGCAGTCTGGCATGTGGAACCAAGATTATGCATGATGCCATGAAGCCCAAGGCCTGCAGAACTTTTCTTGCTGTTAGCTTGTTCTGTTTTGTTAGTGCCAAGAAGTAAAGAGGGAGTTCTTTTTGTTTTTCTGTAGTTAGGAATGCCATTTGTTTTACTGTGTCCAATTCTGCGCCCAAGAATGTCCTTGTTTGGGATGGTATCAGCCTTGACTTTTGTAAATTGACTGTGTATCCCAGTCCTTGTAGCAAGTAAATGACCCTTTGTAAATCTGTTGTCAGCTTGCTTTTGTTGTCCCCTTGTAGCAGGCAGTCGTCCAGGTATGGATAAATTTGGATTCCCTGTAGTCTGCAGTGGGCGATTACTGATGCCAGGCATTTTGTGAATACTCTGGGCGCAGTAGATAAGCCAAAGGGCAATGCTGAGAATTGATAGTGCTCTGATCCTGCAAGAAATCTGAGGTATCTTCTGCAAATTGGTCGAATGGGGACGTGCAGGTATGCCTCCTTGAGATCTAGAGTTACCAGCCAACACTCCTTGCCCAGCATGGGAAGAAGTTGCTGTAGGGTCAGCATTTTGAATTTTGGGACAATGATGTATGTGTTTAAGGTGGACAGGTCTAGAATAGGTCTCCAACTTTTTTCCTTTCTTGGAACTAGGAATAGTCTGGAGTAGAATCCTTTGCCTTGTTCTGTTATTGGTACTCTTTCCACAGCTCTCATCTTTGTTAACTGCATTATCTGCTGTAGAGCTTCTGTTTTTTGATTTGGAGGCAGATTTGGCATTCCTCTTTTGACTGGTAAAGTGTGGAAGTGGAATCGATAACCTTGGTCTATGGTTTGCAAAATCCACTTGTCTTTTGTGATATAGTGCCAGTTCTTCGAAAATAAGGTTAATTTTCCGCCTAATGGTGCTGCTATTTGTTCCCTGGTAGGCGGAGTTAGGATCAAGTCACTGTGATTGTGCTGTTGTAGTGGTAGTGGCTGTGCCTGTGCCTCTGTTATTACCACGCCACTGTCGTCCTCTGTAGGCACCCCCTCTAGATTGATTTCTGCCTCTGGAACATCTATTCCTGCCCCTTTGGGATCTTGTGGAGTCAGAAAAGGACCAATTTTTGGCAGGCCAGTTCCTGCTAAACCTTGGGGGCTGAACCTGCAAGAAATCTTTAACCGTTTGTACAGATTTTGCCTTTTCTTCCATTTTCTTCATTACCTGCTGGGCAGGTGTACCAAACAAACTGGCCTTATCCATAGGAGCATCTAATAACTTAGCTTTAACATGATCCGGTCAGACCTGTTCCTTCAGCCATGTATGTCGTCTTATCACTGTGCCAGTCATGGCTGATCTAAATGAAGCCTCCAGTGCATCATAGCCACATTTTAAGGAATGGTTACTAACCTGTTGTATGTTATTTACCATTTCTAATACATATTTCTTATCTATAGAGTCATCAGAGGATAGTTTTTTAGTTAACTGATCAAGCATAAACTCTTGGTATTGAATCATGTGAAACTGACAGTTTAAAGCTCTAGCTGAGAGAGTAGCTGAGGTGTAAACTTTTTTGCCCCATCTGTCTAAAGACCTGGCTTCCCTTTCAGAAGGGGTAGGGTTTTTTGCTGTGGTCGAGGCTACTGCCTTAGGACCCTGGGATATAGTTTCGGGGTCTGCAAGTGGGGCCTTGTATAGGTGATGATGAGTGTCTGGTACCCTGTAAAATCTATCTGGTTTGGCAGGGGCTGGAGGTAATGAATCTGGTGCAGTGCAGACATCATTAAATGCATCGTCCACAACAGAGAGGACAGGGGGTATAGCTAAGGGCCTGTGTTGTGGTAGGTGCAGAAAAGTCCTAAGTCTTTTCTGGAATCTGAGAAATCCTGTTCCTGCCATTGGAATTGTTCTCGCATGGCATGTAAGGTTTCCCAAAGGAGAATTCTTCTGGTGGAGAAGCAGCTGGAATGGATTCTTCAGCATCTGAGTCTTCATAATTGGAGAAAGGAGCCTCTGGCTGGTCTGTAATATCTGAGTCATCCGCAGAATCATCAGAGGACACAGGCTCGGGGGGCTCTGCTCTAGGTCTCTTTTCTGGGGGCTGAGAGGCCCTGTCTGGGTGAGATTGAGATCCCCTAATTAAGGATATTAAATCTTCTGCCAGAGTAAGCATTTGTGAACTAGAAGTGGGCCTGGTTGAGGGGGGTTTAACAGGCACTGATTTAGTAGATTTGGCTGCTTTAGCCCTGGCAAAGGCCTTAATAGACATGGCTGCAGGAGGCCTAGCAGCACCACGTGCTGGGGTAGAGACATCCAAAGGGATGGTGTCTGATAAGTCACTAGTAACCACTGTTGTAGGTAAAATTGCTGAGGCCGATTCAAGTAAAGTAGCAGGAACCTCAGTAGAAGTCATTGATTCGGCTGTACTTTGATCAGTTTTCTCGGTTTCGGCCGAAACCGAGACACTCGCGGTTTGCTTAACCATGGTTTCGGCCGAAACCGCGGACCGCGAGTGTCGGTCTTTTTGCTTTTTAACAATTTGGGTAGTCGGAGGATCCGACGGCATAATGTACGCAAAATCTGAGCCGAAAAACTGTTCAGCAAACTCCGACCGACGCCTAAGCGTTCGTCGGTTGAATGAAGCACAGGCCGAACAGGCTGCTACGTCGTGGTCTGGGCCTAAACAAGGCAAACAGTAAGAGTGGAAATCTTTATGAGGTATTTGTTTCCCACAAGTTAAACAGTTATTGACTTTTTCTGACATCGGCTGAGGCAAGAAAGAGTCCCCAACGGGGTACTTAGCTTTTAGAAGTCTTCGAAGTAGTATTCGGTAGTAGTAATCTCTGGATATGACCGACCGGCACTTGCGAACAGCTTCTGCTTCGGGAGCCACGCGGCAAGAAAGACTGAGGAAAATGGCGTCGGCTGATGCCTTTATACCCAAAGACCAGCAGAGATGACGTCGGGTGAAGTGCGACATCAGCCGAAGCCGGACCCGGACTTTGGAATCCGGCCGACCGAAGGGCTGCCCGACGACAGGACAACCCAGTTGTTATGACTGCAGATGCATCCATGAAGGACATCTGGCTCCTTGCAGAAAAATGCTGGCTAAGAAATCCAGTACCGCAGAGACAGGGGGCTGTAAAAGGATCCATCTTTCTCTGAGAAGCCCAAATAGAAAATTGTATCCATTTACTGCAGTAAACCTTCCTAGTGGAAGATTTATGAGCTGCCACTAGAATAGTTTTCACTGAAGACGAAAGACCGGGAGTCCTGGCAATCAAGGGGACTGGAGCAACCAATCTGTCAGCTTGAGGCTGTCCAGGTTGGGTTGACGGGTGCCCGAAGGATGAGGAAATGAGATCCAGGCAGTGATCTAGAATCCAAGAAGGAGAAAGACCATGAGGAAGGGGAACCAAACTTGAGGCCAGAACAGGGCAATGAGGATAACCTTGCACCCCAGTCAGCAAGCCTTCTGAAGAAACTTTGGAATGAGAGGTAACGGGAGATTAGGCGTACAGTAGCCCGGGAGGCCAAGCATGGACTAGAGCATCTCTGGGGGGGTCCCCTGGTGAGGGAATCAAGAGTGAAAAACTCGTTGCACTTCGTGTTCGAAGGGGATGTGAAGAGATCGCAGCAAGGCTGACACCACGCAAGGAAGATCGCCTCCGCTATCGACTGTTTCAGAGACCACTCGTATAGCATTAGAATAGCCCGACTCAATTTGTCTGCTAAAAGGTTGGAGCATCCCAGGATGTGCGTTGCAATCAGAAACCGACTGGTGGAGATCACCCACTCCCAAACTCTCATGTCCTCGCGACACAGAGGGTAAGATCTGGTTCCTCCTTGTTTGTTGATGTACCAGACAACCGACATGTTGTCTGACTGAATTGCAATAGTCCCTGGAGGAAGAAAGTACAGTTGTGTACACTTACCATAAATGCAGATGTTCGAGTGTATTCACTGTTGCAGTCATTACATTTGGGTTATCTGCTTGCAAGATGCCCTCAGTCGGCCTGATTAACAAAGTCTTGGGTCCTGCGTCTGTTGCTGTCCCTTGTTCCATGACGTCAGGTTGTCAGGGGTATAAAACATGCAGCCAACACCATTACATCAGTTTTTCTTGCCCCAGATGTCAGGTGCCCCCCTAATGGGAAGCAATTAAAAATAAAAGCACAAAGATACACCTCCAACAAAAAAGCAAATACACCAAAAAGGGTTTTAAGCATAGTAAAGGAAAGTAGAGGTATAGCCAAAAGAAGTTAGGGGGCTGGATGGAGGGTAACCAGGACTGCAACAGTGAATACACTCGAACATCTACATTTATGGTAAGTGTACACAACTGTACTATGTTCTTTGCGTTTCACCGTTGCAGTCATTACATTTGGGTAGATTCCCAAAGCTATGGTTGGCAGGAAGAATTCAGATAGCATTAGGGCCAGCTATAAGGCCCTGCAAGACTGCAGTGGCAAAGCCAGCTCTGGATTTAAGAGAAAATTGGCAAATGACAATGCTTGGTGAAAATATGTACAGAACTCCAAGTAGCAGCTTCTAGGATGTCCCTGGTAAGGATGCCTCTGAGAAAGGCTGTAGAGGTAGATGCAGCCCTGGTGGAGTGAGGTCTGATCCCCTGGGGGATAGGTTTTCCATGGTGCTTACAGCAGAAATTAATGCAATGGCTTATCCATTTAGAAATGCTTTGCTTTGAAATAGCCTTCCCCTCTGTCCCTGCAGCAAATGCCACCAGCAGTTGTTCAGATTTCCATTGAGGTTTAGTCCTGTCCACATAGAATCTAAGTTGTCTGTGCAGAAAAGGAATGCAGTATCCGTTCCCCTTTATTCTGTGGATTGGGAAAGAAGGTTGGCAAATGAATGGACTGATTAAGAGCCACACTGGATACCACCTTGGGCATGAAGGATGGATTGGTTCTGAGGGACACCCTGTCCACATAGAAGATGATGAAAGGCTCCACTGCCATAAGGGCCTGTAATTCAGACACCCTTCTAGCTGAAGTGATTGCTAAAAGGAAAGCTGTTTTCCAAGAAAGAAATTTTAAATCTGCAGTAGCAGCTGGCTCGAAAGGAGGTACAGTGAGTTTCTCCAAGACAAAGTTAAGGTCCCAGGCAAGAGTTGGAGCTCTCCTGGGTAGTCTCAAATTTTTGGCCCCTCTGAAGAACTTCTTGAGCAGTGGATGAGAGAAGAGGGGAGGTTCTGTGTTATAATGAGCAGAAATGGCTGAGGTGTGGATTTTAATGGAGGAAAAAGACGGGCCCTTGTGAAGCATCTCAGTCAAGTACTGTAAAATCTGAGGTAAATTTGGCGGTGCTGTGCTCATCCCTTGAGACTGGCTGAAGGCACAGAATCTTTTCCATTTTTCAGCAAAAGATTTTCTAGTACTAGGCCTCCTTGCCTCTAAAATGATATCCATCACAGGTTTGCTGAGAGATGGTAAAGGACAGATTAAGTAATTAGCCAGGCTGCAAGGTTCAGTGTTGGAAGCTGAGGGTGCAGAATTTGGTTCTCCTGCTGAGACAGCAGGGAAGGAGTCCGAGGCAGGTGCCATGGAGATAACCGTGACACACTGCGCAGGAGAGGGTACCAGTGTTGGAGCGGCCAGCCTGGAGCAATCAAAATCATCCTTGGTTTGTCCCGTTTGATTTTTAGTAGTACTTTGGAGAGCAGAGGCAGAGGGGGGAAGGCATAGACTGATGGTTTTTTCCAGCTGAAGGACAGAGCATCCACTTTCCAGGCTTGTTTGTAGGGAGTCCTTGTGCAAAATTTGTCCAATTGGTAGTTCTGGGGAGAGGAAAACAGGTCTATATCTGGGCTCCCCCATTTGCTTGTCAACATGTTGAAAATCCTTGGTTCCAGTTTCCACTCGTGTGGGTCCATGAGGTTTCTGCTTAGTCCATCTGCCAGTGTATTTAATTTTCCTGGCAGGAATTGAGCTTGTAGGTGCACCTGGTAGCTCAAGGCTGTGTTCAACAATGCATTCAGTACTTTCTTTTTGATTAATATGCAGGTGCATTTGACTTTGGTTCCATTTGCCCTGAATGCACTTCCCTGCCAGGTGAGCCCCCCATACATAATCTGATGCATCTGTTAGGGTTTGGGCGCCAGGGGGTGGTGTGAAAGGTAGTCCCTTGTTTTGGTGGCAGGCCTCTGCCCACCAAAGGAACTCTAGGCATAGGCAAGGTATGACAGGAATCATTGTTTGTAGGTCTTGAGAATGTTGACAACATAGGCTTTTTAGATACCACTGCAGTTTCCTCATATGCAGTCTTGCATATGGAATTAGAAGAATGCAGGAGGCCATGAACCCCAAGGCTTGCAGTATTTGTCTTGCAGATAGCAGGGTTTTTGTGGCCACTTGTTTGAAGTAGGTTGCCAAATGAATTTGCTTTTCTGGTGTGAGGTAAGCCATCTGGGAAGTTGTATTCAAGCTTGCACCCAGGACTATAATTTGTTGACAGGGTACCACGTGTGATTTGTTTTCATTTATGGTGTACCCCAGACAAGTTAGAACCCTTTTTACAAAGGCCAGATGATTCAAAAGTATGTCTTGGCTTTCTGCCTGAATTAGACAATCATCCAGGTATGGGTATATTTGAATATTTCTTTGGCTGCAAAATGCAATAACTAGAGCTAGGCACTTTGTGAATACCCTGGGAGCAATAGATAAGCCAAAGGGCAGTGCAGAGAACTGATAGTGCGTGTAGCCTGCTTTGAAACGTAGGTATCTTCTACAAGATTCCCTGATTGGGATGTACAGGTATGCTTCTTTTAAATCTAGTGTTGCCAACCAGACATCTTTGCCTAGCATAGGAAGCAATTGGTGAAGAGTTAACATCTTGAATTTTGGAATCTCCAAAAAGGTGTTTAGAGTAGACAGGTCCAGGAAAGGACGTCATGAGTTGTCTTTTCTGGGCACCAGGAAAAGTCTTGAGTAGAAACCTTGTCCCTTTTCCTCTTCTGGTACCAGTTGAATAGCCCCCATGCTTAAGAGAGAAAGTACTTGTTTTTGGGCCTCTGCCCACAGATTTGGGGGTAGGTCCAGCCACCCACTTGGTGTTGGCAACGTGTGGAAGTGAAATCTGTATCCCTGGGACACTATATTTAAAACCAATTTGTCCTGGGTAATGAGTTCCCAATTCTTTGCATGAAGAGCAATATTTCCCCCCCAAATGGGCAGTCACTTGATAAGTGCCTGGAGAGACAGTTTACCATACGGGGGAGTCTTATTATTCCCAGACTTAGAAGTGGAGGCCTCCCACTGCTTAGTTCTGAGAGTCCCCTGGGACTGAAACCTGGGGTTTTTGCTGTGTCTGGATTTGGCTTGAGAAGACCTGGAAGGGGCTGGAAAGGACCAATTCTTAGAGGACCAGTGCCTACTAAATCTAGGAGGCTGAACTTGTAAAAAAACCTTTAACAGTTTGCATAAATTTAGCTTTATCTTTCATCTTTTTAAGAACTTCCTCAGCCTTGTTGCCAAACAAGCGGTCCTGATTTAAAGGAGCATCCAACAATTTAGCTTTAACATTATCAGGCAAAGAATGCTCCTTAAGCCAAGCATGCCTTCTGAGCACAGACGCAATAACAGCAGCCCTGCAAGAGGCCTCTAATGAATCAAAATCACATTGCAAAGTATGTTTTCCAACTAGTTCGGCAGAATGCATTAAATCCTGTAATTCTTTATTTTCCACAGAGTCAGGAATCAACATCATTTTCTGTTTAAGCAGTCCAATAGCATGTTGCTGATATTTTAACATATGAAACTGGCAGCTTAAAGCTCTAATGGCCAAGGTTGCAGAAGTGTAAACCTTCTTACCCCATCTATCCAGCGCCCTGGAGTCTCTATCAGAAGGGGTAGGATTTTTAGCAGTAGAAGCCTTAATGCCCTTAGGCCCCTGTGAAATAGTCTTTGGATCTGCAATAGGATTTTTGAAAAGGAACTTGTGGGACTCAGGGACCCTGTAGTATCTGTCAGGTTTTCTGGGAGCAGGAGGCAGGGAATCAAACTAGACTCTGAGAAAGCATCATCAACAATGTCTAGTACAGGAGGAATAGCTTAAGGCCTATGCTGAGGTAGGAGAAGGAAATCCCTAAGCCTCTTTTTTGAATCTGAAAAATCCTGGCTTTCCCAGTGGAAATGCTCACTTAGAGCATGTAAGGTTTCCCCAAAAGAAAAATCCTCAGGAGGGGAAGCAGAGGGAATAGAGTCCTCTGCATCAGAATCCTCATAAGTAGGTAAGGGCAAATCCAGATCATCAGAAGAGTCAGAAAAAAAAGAATCCTGATCAGAAGATTCATAATCAACCTCAGTCCTAGGCCTCTTAGAAGGGGGGGGG
This sequence comes from Protopterus annectens, assembly GCF_019279795.1. NCBI lineage: Eukaryota > Metazoa > Chordata > Ceratodontiformes > Protopteridae > Protopterus > Protopterus annectens. The sequence goes on from NC_056731.1 coordinate 1,144,253,740, forward strand.
GGGTTGGCTACCCCTGATTAGAGTTATTAGATCTTCAGCCATTTTTATCATTTGTTTTTAGGCACAGAAGCCTGAGCATGTGGCCTGGGCGTCGGTTTTTTTAGACATGGATCGAGATTTAGGCCAAAGTAATGAAGGAGGCGTTGATTTAATATGCAAGTCCGTAGGCCTGAAATCACCCTCAGAAGCCAGTGCCTGCACAGTGGCTCTGGACACATCCAAGGTAGAGACATCTGCAGATTCCATAGTTGAAGCATCTTGCGGCATACCAGACTCCAAATGGGTCTCAGTAAAGGCCTGCGAATCAGAAGTAGCGGGTATCAGGGGTTGTGAAAGCGCATCACTGAGAACCGGCGAACTGGCGACTGGCTTAGGAGAAGCGTCGACAGTTTTGGACCTCGGCAGCCTGTCTCTGTCTTTATCTTTGTATTTTTTCGGAATCCCGGTAGTCAAATGGCTAACCGACATTTCTGGATAATTAAACCGATAACCATAATATTTAGAGACGAAAATATACTGACGACGGATAGTGCACTGATTAAACAAAGCACAAAACCGACAGCAAGGTATGTCGTGGTCAGGGCCTCGGCAAGGAATACAATACGAATGAAAATCTTTATGAGGTATTTGCTTTCCACAAGTAATGCAGTTATTAACTTTTACTCATTGGTAAGGAGCAAGAAAAAGTTTCCCCAACAGGGTACTTAGCTTTATTTGGCAAAGAAGATGCTTGGTGGAAGCAGCGGGGAGCCAATCGTCTAGGTAAGGGAATACCTGAATCCCCTGAAGCCTCAGGTAAGCCAGTATGACTGCCATTACCTTGTTAAACACCCTGGGGGCTATGGTGAGACTGAAGGGTAGGGCTCAGAATTGGAAATGACTGGCTCCCAGCCGGAAGTGAAGGAATCTCCTGGAGCTTCTGTGAATCTTGATATGGTAGTTAAGTGCCCTGGAGTTCTATCGAGCACATCCAGTCGCATTCTCGAAGATAAGGTAGAATGGACTGTAGGGTGACCATCCGGAATTTCTGTTTGGCGACAGCCAGGTTTAAGGTTGACAGGTCCAAATGGGTCTGAGGTCCTCCATCTTTTTTGGCAGTAAAAGAACCTGGAGTAAACGCTTGACCCAGACTGATCGGGGGTGACTGGTTCGATGGCTCATTTTTGAAGCAGCTTGGAAACCTCTAGCGCTGCCGACTCCCTTTGAGTGGGTGGAACGTTTGGGAGGCGTTCTGGGAGGTGTTTTGGTTGGATAGGAGGGGGCAACAAACGGGATGGTGTAAAGTACAGTTTTGTACCTACCATAAATGTAGATGTTCGAGTGTTCACACTGCTGCTGTCATTACACTTGGGTTATCCTGCCGTCAGGCAGTCCCGCAGTCGGCCAGAGTTCCAAAGTCTTGGTCCGGCGTCAGTTGCTGTCGCTTCTTCCCTGACGTCAGTGCGCCAGGAGTATATAAGACGCATCAGACGCCATTTTCTTCAGTTTTTCTTGCCCCAGATGTCAGGTGCCCCCAATAGGTAGGCAATCCATATTGCTAATAAAAAATATACATATAAAATAAAAGCAATACCTTCAGATACAAGCAAATACACCACAAAGGTTGTATAGGATAGAAAGGTGTAGATAAGTCCAGCTAGTTCAGAGGGGATGGAGGGTAACCTGGACTGCAGCAGTGTGAACACTCGAACATCTACATTTATGGTAGGTACAAAACTGTACTCTATTCATCGTGTTACACTGCTGCAGTCATTACACTTGGGTAGAATCCCAAAGCTAAGGTTGGGTGGCTGGTCTATAAAGAGTTAGAATTGGCTATGAGGCCCTGCAGAACTGCAGTGGCAACTCCTGCTCTGGATTTAGAGTAAAGAGGCAGGTGGTAATGCTTGGTGAAGGTGTGCACTGAACTCCAAGTTGCAGCCTCCAAAATTTCCTTGGTAGATTACTCCTCTGAGAAAGGCTGTTGAAGTGGCTGTTGCCCTGGTGGAATGTGGCCTAATGGTATTTGGGACTGATTTTCCATGCTGTGTGTAGCAGTAACGAAGACAGTGTCCTATCCATTTGGATATAGTCTGCTTTGAAATAGCCTTGCCCTGTGATCCTGCAGCATATGGTACAGACAGTTGCTCAGTTTTCCTGAAAGCTTTTGTTTTGTCCAGGTAGAAGCATAGCTGACTGTGTATGTCCAAAGAATGCAGAAGTTGCTCCCCTTTATTATGGGGGTTTGGATAAAAAGTTGGCAAATGGATGGTTTGGTTAAGAGCCACACTAGATATCACCTTTGGCATAAAGGTAGGGTTTGTCCTTAAAGAAACCCTGTCCTGATGAAAAATTATAAAAGGTTCCACTGCCATTAATGCCTGTAGCTCTGAGACTCTTCATGCTGAAGTTACTGCCAGGAGCAGAGCTGTTTTCCATGATAAAAATTTTAGATCGGCTGTATTCGCTGGCTCAAAAGGTGGTAGGGTCAGTTTTCCCAAAACGAAATTGAGGCCCAAGTCGGTGTTGGTGCTCTCCAGGGCGGTCTTATGTTTTTAGCCCATCTGAGGTACTGCTTTAGCAAGGGATGAGAGAATAAAGGAGGATCTGTGTTGTAATGTGCTGAAATGGCAGAGACGTGGATCTTAATTGATGAGAAGAACAGGCCTCTGTCCAGCATCTCAGTTAAGTATTGTAAAATCTGCAGAATGTTTGGAACAAGAGTGTCAAGGCTTTGAGCCTGGTTCCAGGTGCAGGATCTCTTCCATTTTTCTGAGTAAGCTTTCCTGGTGCTAGGCCTCCTGCCCTCCAAAATGACATCCATAACAGCGTTAGAGGGAGGTGTTGCCTGTTTGACTAATGCATCTGCCATGCAGCCAGATTTAGGGTTTTGAGCTGACCATGCAGGATCTGATTGTTTTGTTGAGTCAGAAAGTGTGGGATTTGAGGCAAAATCCATAGTGGTCCTTGAGCCAAGTTCCTTAAGATAGGGTACCAGTGCTGGCGTGGCTAGTCTGGAGCAATCAGAATCATCTGTGGTTTTTCTTGTCTGGCTTTTAGGAGTACCTTTGAAAGGAGATGCAGTGGCGGGAAGGCATAAACATTTAGGTTTTTCCAGCTGAACAAAAGACCATCCACTTTCCATGCTTGTTTGCGATAAGTCCTTGTGCAGAATTTTTGTAGTTGGTAATTCAGTGGGGAGGCAAAAAGATCTATGTCTGGGCATCCCCATTTTTGCTTTACCATGCTGAAGATTTGTGGATTCAATTTCCATTTGTGAGGGTCCATGATATTTCTGCTTAGATCGTCTGCCAGAGTATTTTTCTTTCCTAGCAGGAATTGTGCTTGCAGGTGAACTTGATACGTCAGAGCTGTGTTCCACAAGGTCATGGCTTGCCTGCATAGGGGATAAGAATGAGTGCCCCCTTGCTTGTTTATGTACCACATTACTGTGGTGTTATCTGTCTTTAGTAATAATTGTCCTGGATGCAGAAGGTCCTTGAAAGCTGTTAGGGCATTTTGAACAGCTAACATCTCTTTTTGATTGATGTGAAGATGCATCTGGTCTGTGGTCCACTTGCCCTGAATGCATTTTCCTGCCATGTGTGCTCCCCAGGCGTAATCCGAAACATCTGTTGTTAGAATTTGCCTGGCTGTGGGTTGGGTAAAAGGCTGACCCTTGTTTAGGTGACATGCCTGTGCCCACAATCGAAACTCCTGTTGTAGGCAGGGAATCATTGGTATCACTGCTTCTAAACTGTGAAAGTGTTGAGTCCAAACACTTTTTAGGTATCACTGTAATTTCCTCATATGCAGTCTGGCATGTGGTATTAGTAGTATGCAGGATGCCATGAATCCCAGGGCCTGCAGATTTTTTCTTGCAGGGAGATGGGACTTTTTGCCAGTAATTGAAAGAGTTAGTTGAACTTGTTTGTCTGGCGTGAGGTAAGCCATCTGGACCGTTGTATTTAAGCTAGCACCCTGGAATATAATCTGTTGCGAGGGCACGAGTTTTGACTTCTTTTCGTTTACTGTGTACCCTAGAGAAATTAGCAACCTTTTTACAAATGCCAGATGCTGTAAAAGAATGTCCTTTGTCTCTGCTTGAATGAGGCAGTCATCCAGGTATGGATATATTTGAATTCCTTTTTGTCTGCAAAATGCAATTACTGGTGCCAGGCACTTTGTGAAGACCCTGGGTGCAGTAGATAAGCCAAAGGGCAGTGCAGAGAATTGGTAGTGCATTGTACCAACTTTGAATCTGTGGTATCTTCTGCAATTTTGTCTGATAGGGACATGCAGGTATGCCTCTTTGAGGTCCAGAGTAACAAGCCAAACGTTCTTGCCCAGCATGGGTAGAAGCTGGTGTAATGTCAACATTTTGAATTTTGGAATATCCAGGTAAGTATTCAGAATTGATAGGTCTAGTATGGGCCTCCAGGCCTTGTCCTTTCTGGGGACCAGGAAGAGTCTTGAGTAAAATCCTTGTCCTTGTTCCCGTTGTGGTACCTTTTGAATAGCTCTCATGTCCATGAGGGCTGAAATTTGTTTTTGTGCCTCTGCCCGTTGATTTTGTGGCAGGTCTGGCATTCCTTTTAGCCTTGGTAAAGTATGACAGTGGAACCTGTAACCTCAAGACACAATATTCAGAACCCATTTGTCTTGGGTGATTGTTTGCCAGTTTTGAGAAAAAAGTGCTAGTTTTCCCCTTAAGGGGGCTTCCAAAAGGGACGTGCTTGGCGTACGAAGGAGAAAGTCATTGTGACTGTTTGCTGTAAGGTTGAGACTTGTCCTCACATCCTTTTGGGGTTGAGGTGCCCCACTGTCGTTGTCCGTTTGAGCCTTGGGGTTGAGATCTGCCTCTTGGGCGTCTGTATCTGCCTCTCTGTGGCCTGTCTGACACTGGAAAGGACCAATTCTTTGCTGGCCAATTTCTGCTAAACTGAGGTGGCTGTACCTGTTAAGAAATCCTTGACTGTTTGCATAGATTTAGCTTTATCCTCCATTTTCTTTAACACCTCTTCTGCCTTAACACCAAACAAGGTATCATGCTGTAAAGACGCATCCAATAATTTTGCCTTAACATGATCAGGTAAACTCTGTTCTTTTAACCAAGCATGTCTTCGAATCACAGAACCTGTAACTGCGGCTCTACAAGAGGCCTCTAAAGAATCAAAACCACATTGCAGAGTATGTTTTCCCACCTGTTCAACTGCATGCAATAAATCCTGCATTTCTTTACAATCAGGAGCTTCTGAGCTCGCAAGCATTTTCCGTTTTAACTGAGCCATTAAATATTGTTGGTACTTAAGCATGTGAAACTGGCAATTTAAAGCTCTTACTGCTAAAGTTGCAGAAGTGTATACTTTCTTCCCCCATATATCCAAAGCTCTGGAATCTCTGTCAGAGGGTACTGGATTTTTTTCAATGGAAGCCTTAACCCCATTTGGACCCTGGGAAATAGTTTCTGGATCAGCAGAAGGGTTTTTGTAAAGAAACTTGTGAGAGTCAGGGACTCTATAATACCTATCTGGCTTGGCTGGAGCAGGGGGCAAAGAATCGGGAGATAAGCTGGATTCAGAGAACACATCATCCACAATGTCTAGCACAGGCGGAATAGCCAGCGGCCTGTGCTGAGGCAATAAGAGGAAATCCCTGAGCCTTTTCTTGGATTCTGAGTAATCCTGACTTTCCCAATGGAAATGCTCCCTCATGGTATGTAAAGTCTCCCCAAAAGAATAATCCTCAGGAGGAGAGGCTGAAGGGATAGATTTCTTCAGCATCAAAGCCCTCATAGGGGGGTAGAGAGTATCCCTGGTCTAAAGAGGAATCAGAGGAATCATAGTCTGTATCCTGCCTAGGCCTTTTCTCAGGAGGGGGATGGGAACCCCTGATTAGAGTAATGAGGTCTTCGGCCATTTAAAGCATCTGTTTCTTAGGCATGGAGGACTGTCCTGGAGAATGCTGTACTTGTTTCTTTGTCTTTAATGGTACCTTTGTCTTGGCAGTTGTTTTAATGGTAAGTTGTGAAGGTCTGAAAACACCCTCAGAAGCCGATGCCTGCTCAGCGGCTCTGGACCCATCTGAGGGATTAGTTTCCATAGGCCCAATACCTTGAGTTTCCAGAGGCCTAGTTGTCTCCACGTGGGAGTCGGAAGCGGCCTGTGGCTCTGAGGTAGCGGGTGTTAGGGGCTGTGAAAGTGCCTCACTGAGAACCGGCGACTGGCCTAGAAGAGGTTTTGTCGTCGGTTTTGGACCTCGGATGTCTGTCTTTATCCTTGTCTTTGCGTTTTTTCGGTATTGAGGTCGTCGGTTGATCCGACGGCATAATATAATTGAACCTTCGGCCAAAGTAGTGCAAAGCAAAATCAAAACGTCTTTTATAGTGCATTTGTTAAATCTAGCACAAAACCGACAACTAGTGACGTCGTGATCAGGGCCTAGGCATGGAATACAGTAAGAGTGGAAGTCCTTATGAGGTATTTGCTTTCCACAAGAAATACAATTATTAACTTTTTCTGACATCGGTCGGAGGCAAGAAAAAAGTTTCCCCAATGGAGTACTTAGCTTTATTGAAGACTTCGGATCTGAAATTCGACTTCGAAAATCTCAGGAGTCAGCCGACCGGCACTTGCGAACTACTTCTGCTTCGGGCACCGCGCGGCAAGAAAGACTGAAGAAAATGGCGTTGGATGAATCTTATATACCCCTGGCGCACTGACGTCAGGGAAGAAGCGACAGCAGCCGACGCCCGACCAAGACTTTGAAACTCTGGCCGACTGCGGGACCGTATGACGGCAGGATAACCCAAGTGTAATGACTGCAGCAGTGTAACACAATGAACATCCTCTGAATATTATTTGAAGCACCCAACGATCTGCAGTTATGCACTCCCATACCGATGGGTGCAATGATAATCTTCCCCTGACTGTCTCCAGAGTAGGACAGTCAGGCAACCCCTCAGAGCTGCTGCGCGGGCTTGTCCGAGAAGGGCTCCCTAGACCCAAAGTTCCTCGGACCCCCTCTGCCTTGACTCTAGGGGACGAGCTGTCCCGAGAGTCCCGGGAAAACTGCGATTTCCGGAACCACATCTGATTCCTGGAAAAGGACCTTTAAGGGCTAGAGAAGCGGATTCCTACAGCAGACAGTCTTCCCGTCTTTTTCACTCTGGACAAGGGTGTCACATACTGTCTTCCCAAATAGTGAAAAACCATCGAAGGGAACATTCGTAAAAGACACCTTGAAGGGGTCTGCAAACTGACAGTCTGAGCCAAGCGTGTCGCCTCGTAGTTACGCCGGTCCCAGCCACCCTAGCTGCTCCTTCCGTAGCATGAGAAAGGAGGTGCATGGACGTGTTTGACACTGATTTTAGAGTAGACATCTTCGCAGAGAACAGACTGTCCTCCTGCGACACAGTCTGGGAGAGATTCAGCTAACTCCGTGACTAGGTCTCGCTGCAGTCATATAACGTGTGCCAAGTAGTTCAACGCTTAGATGGAAAATGTCGCTGAAGAATACAGTCGCTTCCCAAATCGATCCACCATCCTGGACTCCTTTATCCAGAGGGTGAACCGAGGAACTCTCTTGAGCTAGTTCTCTCTTGGTGGCTGCTGCAACCACCATAGCGTCCATGGGGGATCCCTTTTACCATGCCTGTCTGTCAGAGGGTGGAGAGAGAATTTTGTCCGGGCACTTGGGTATCGGCTCTATGGTGTCAGGCTCCTTCAATGCCCGAGTGGTCATAAGATCCACTAAAAGATCCACCGACGGGGACACCCAGGACGTAGACTGGCCCGTGCCAAAAGCCTCCAGGAACACTAATTCATCTGTAGAAGGTTTTGGGGCTGACCAACCTCCCCTCTGGCGGAGGATCTCCATAATGTCTCCAAAGGAGACTGCCTCGGGAGGTGACCTGGGGAACCTTCTCCTTCATGTAAATCAGTGTCCTCTGTAAGGGACTCAGGGGAGTCCAGATGCCTCCTTTTACACATGTGCTTACGATGAACCTCTTCAGTGGGACTCTCTGAAGAGGGCTCATGAGTCACGGGGGGTTCCTCCAGGGGAACCGCCTGGGGCTCCTCTAGCACAGGCTGTCCCGGAGACAAGCTGAAGAGAGTCATAACTGAATCTGAGGGAGTCTGAGCGGAATCCAAGGAAATAGGCTGGGGTCTCGATCATTGGGAGATAACCCTCTCCACCATGTCGAACGCTGATGGAGAGTGCACCTCCTTAGAACCCAACAAGGAGGAAGCTCTCCCCAGGTCCGTTGTGGGGATCGGGGCCGAGGCTAGGGTAGTCGGAGCTCTGAAGGAACAGCTCGGTTCTGACAAGGTCTGAGCCAAAGACACATCCATCCCCTCGGGTCCAACTCCCCGTCCTTGGCCCCGAGAGCTGCTCGGATCCGAGGAACTCAAGGTAATCGCCGGAGTCGAGGCTGTAGGAAGATCCAAAGATCCTCGGATCCATATACCCCGAAACCGCAGGCCGGATCAGGGAAGGAGAAATCTGATGAAAGAATGGCATGGAGGTCCCCCCCCCCTCGAGAGGGAGAGGGGTCTGGCAAGACTCCCATCTGGATTTGGGTCCAAATAAATCTCCTCATCATCCTGTCCATATCCATTTCAGAAAGACTCTGAGTCGAGCACGAGGAAACGACCGACTCGGATCTGCCTGGTCGCTGAGAGGATCTGGAGGAAGCCCTCGGCTCCGTAGGCTCTGTCGTGTATCCTTGTGTTTTTTGTCTCTCCCTTTGACATCCCCTTCAGCAGGTCTAGTGGGAGGGTGAGTCCCATCCTGGGGGGGTGGGCGGGCGCTGTAGAAGCAGAGGCTGAAATATCCAAAGTAGATGCTGGAAGCAGGCCTTTTATCACCAGTTTGGCCTTCCTATCTTTCAGGGCCCTCGGATTATATCCTGCACAAACACTGCATTGGGCAGACATATGAGCTACGCCCAGGCAAACCCACTGGTGAAAGCTTATGGTCACACTCTGTGCATTTTTTAAAGGTAGGTTCTGGCTGTTCAGACATCCCAACCAATAGTAGCCACACCTAGAAAACCCCAACACACTACCTGACCACGCACTCACTAAGGGAAAAAAAAAGGGCCTACACAAAAACTACCTCACAAAAACTATAAACTTTTTTTTTTTTTTTACAACAACCAACGAACAAGCATTAGGGGGAGGAAAAGGGAACTAACTGAGAAAATCTCTCAACACAAAAAACCCCAAAAAGCACTTACAGTAAACTCTAAAGCTCAGAGCTACGGACATCACAATGCTGAGGCACGAAGCGGCAAACGAGATCTGAGGGAAGGCAAGAGATGGTGTGTTATGGGTAAGGGGGAGGAGTTTGGAGCTCGGGGCAAATGCTTGTGAAGTTGCCGGCTCAGATCCGATATGGATCCAAATACACACAGGTTGCAGATAAAATGAAGTTAACTACTTCAGATTAATCACTTATGACAGAAACAATCATACATTTATATAAAAGAAAAAACATATTGACATAATCTTAGCTACAAGCATTATACATCACAAACCATACCAACATAAATTTAGTTGCAAACATTATTATAATCTACCCAACCACTGTCAGTCAAACATTACATAGCTCATTCAAATCCTTCCTTTTTTATACCTCATTCTCCACAGTATGTATTGTTGCCACAATCCCTTTTTTCCTATGTAATTTGCCCATACCCTTTTCTAAAGATACCAATTCCAGTTGTTTTATCGCTCTTACTATATTTACTACTTTTAGTAAGGTTGGTTTAGACTTTGATTTCCATTTTCTAGTAACTGCTTTCCTGGCAGCCACCACAATTAGAATCAGCAAGGCCTTAGCATGTTTAGGCAATTCTGATTCATAGGTTCAAAGGTGTTTACTAGGCTAACAACCACAAGGGCCTTTTTAAGCCTAGCCATGCATCCCAATCTCTGATGAGTTCTGATACCCTTGATAAGTGTAAGCATGGGCTTAGGGAGAGGAACCATTTACAGGTGATCTGTCTGCATCAGAGACATAGGTGCCAAACCAGGAATGTATTTCCAGTTTCCAATGCAATTGTCCAAGTTGTACTTGAATTAGATTAGGGAGGAACTCTGCTCCACATGAATGGGGAGCCTGTTCCATAGACAGGGTAGTTGCTGGGATAATACCTCTCTCTCCAGCAGGTCCAACTTATATCACAGGCAAAGTTTAAGTCCTTAGAACGGGTAATTCTGGTACTGTATGTTTTGTGGATATGCAGGAGGTCCATCAGAGTGGGGTCTGACAAAGCCCTGTATTCGAGGCATAGATCTCCCCTCAAAACCCTGTAGGAGACAGACTACAGGGATAAGGCCTTGAGGCAGTCTACATACGACATATTACTTATGTCCTGCACTCTTTTAGTGAGGAACCTCTGTGGACATTCCAGTTGCTGGATATGCCTGGTTAGGTACATACCAAAGGGGCCATTGTACTCAATGATAGGTCTGATGAATGCTGAATATAGTGGAACAATAACTTCCTTGGACTGAGATGCCATACCTTTGTTTATAAGTTATGTAATATAGAATGATTTCCTCACTACTGTAGACACGTGATGATCAAAGGCTAGATTACTATCTATGTGTGTCCCAAGTCCCTGACTACTGGGTCAAAGGGTGTGTTGTCAATATGATAGTTACCAGGGATGGATGACGTCCCAAAGGATACGATTATGCATTTCTTGGCATTTAGATTTAGTCCATGACTCTACCAGATGTTTGTGTCAGCCCCTCCTGGAGAACATTTGTGTCAGTGTGAGATTCAACGACAGCTCCTAATTTGCAATCTGCAAATTTAGTCAGCCAGAGACCACTGACACTGGCCTTGACTTCTGAAAAGTAAATGGCAAAAAGGAGCAGTCCAAGAACTGATCCCTGACAGACTCCACTTGTGACTGTCCTCTTTGTATAATTGGACTCCCCAGTTCTAACTTCCTGGGTCCTGTCTGTGAGCCAGTTGGCTATCCACCGGGTGACATACATGTTTGCACCTAACCTCTTGAGTTTCTCAACAATGCCTGAGTGGGTATTGTGTCAAATGCCTTGGCCAGGTGAAGGTAGGGAGTATGAACGATTCTGCCCTCATCCACTGCTTTGGTGACCTTCTCAAAGAAGTCTACCAGGTTGAGTAGCCATAATCTGCTCTTGACAAAACCAAACTGGGTTGGGTCCAGTGTCTGAGCCTTTTTATTTTTACTTGTCTTAACCAAGCAAAACCCAAAACTCACAAGTGATCATTTTCTATATGCAACCTGCAAGGACTGTCCAGTTAAGTGGCTTCCATACAGCCACAAAGTACCCAATTGGAAACGGAATAAAAAAGGACAAGACAAAGTGTATCGAGATCAACTTAATGACAACCAAACCAAACAAATGAAAACCCATTCATCAAAACCAACCCATTAAAATGTCTCCCAAATTCATAGTCCAACATATTTAACAGCCCCTAAACAAAAAACAACAAACCTAATAAAAACAAACTAAATTATAAGCAAAAGGGGGTAAAATGTCCTTATGTTCCAAACTTTAAGGCTAGACAGCCAAAGAAAAAGGACAAACATGATAACAGGAGGACCATTCCCATCCTCCCTTGTTATGCAATCTCAGTCCTCCCTTACAACTTAGGCACTCATACACAAAGTAAACAGCCTATCCTGTCAAATAACCCAAACAATAAACAGTGAGAATGACAAATTCTCGCTCTCACTGAATGCCAAAGTACCAAACTATATTAAAAAAAGACCAGTAGAAATAAAGCTTCTTTGTAGCTCTTAACCATAATCTTTTATGCATATCCATACATGACAGAAATTTGGCATATTTTTCCTCAATTACTTTTAACTTTAAATGTTTAACTAATAAAATAAGTGTGGAAGTGTGTCACAGTAGTAAGCACTGCTGTCCCACAGTGCTTGGCTCTCCAGCTCTGCACAGAAGGCACACAAGCGAAGAACAGAGTATGCATGACCTCTCTCTAAGAAGGTTTTAGCCAAATGTTTTGGATTCCTGTCACATTTCAAAGATGTGTCAAATGTGAACTAGAGATCCACCAAACTACCTGCATAAGTGTATGCCATGTGTGAGTGTCAGCAACCTGCAACTAGCTGGCACACTGTTCCTATTAGGTTCAAGGCCTTGCGCCAGGACAGGCACCAGTTCCCACATGGCCCCAAACTAGATTGATCTGGATAACAGAAAACAAATAAATGAAATACATGTTCATTCTACAGTGTATGAGAATCCACATTATAAAAAGTTGCATGGACTGTTACTGCACCACTCCATGACAAAACACAATTTCATGTACCAAATGCAAAATCTCCAAATAGCAATCACAAAATGACTCTGACAGAATGCAGAAACAACAACATAGTTTCTGACAGTACCAAAAGGTCATGCTGAAAATTTTGGGGGAATTATTTTAGTACTGCCAGAGTTGCATAGACAGCTGCCACATTCGCGCAAATACACTTATTTTTATGAATGTATGGCTCACAGCTTGTAAATCAGAAAAATGGCCATTTCTTTACACATGAATACAGCTATGCAGCAAAAGCCATGTTTGGAATATGGAAATAATTTTTTTTGCAAACTTAAAAGCATGTACAACTTTTGATAGAGGAACTAACAGTTTCCCCTTATTAGTTTTCTGCTTAGTCCAGTCTCCCAATCCCATCCTAGAAGCTAATGTTTTCCACCAAAGCAGGCCCTGCAACGTTGGCCCAATGACTCATGCATGTGGCCAAGCATGTGCCAATTCCAATCTGCAGTTAAGGTTTGACTTTTGGGAGGCTTTCAAATAATTACTCTGATCTGCAGCTGTAAGCACAGCCAAAGAATTTCCTTCTGAATTAAAGGAAGGCAAAGGAACAGTTTCCTTAATGGTCTGGCACTGCTGCTGCTACAGACTGCAAAGGTAACACAGCAATTTCCTCATGCAGTGCCTTGCCAATGGAAATATCAGGATAATGGATGCCATGTACCATAGAATCTTCATGAATTCCTTTACTGTGATATGGTTCCTCCCAGCCTTTTCCAAGAAAAGCCACCTTTGTCTTAAGGTAGAAAAACCTTTTGCTGGTGACATTCCAAAACACCTCCATAAAGACCAATGAAGTTTGGAACTTAATTTGCTCATATCTGAAAGACTGCAGAGAGATCTCCAAGGCTCTTCAATTCATGGCAACAGAAATGTTTGAGTTAGAAGCCAAGCCCTCATCATCCTATGTGAATTTCTCTACTGCTGCTTGCTACAGCAGTTCATTTAATAGAAGTGGCACCAAATGACTGAACTCTTGGCATGGGTAGTAATCCCCCATTAATTCTGGGACAGACAAACTGCAGCATGTATCCCTAGCAGTCTACCTGCAATACTTAACTGCACCTTGTGATTTGCTCCAGAAAAAAGTACAGTTGTGTACCTACCATAAATGTAGATGTTCTAGTGTATTCCCTGTTGCAGTCATTACACTTGGGGTTATCCTGCTGGCAGGCTACCCGCAGTCGGCCTGAATTCCAAAGTCCTGGTTCGGCGTCGGTTGCTGTCGCCTCTTCCCTGACATCAGTGCGCCAGGGGTATAAAAGATGCAGCTGATGCCATTTTCTTCAGTTTTTCTTGCCCCAGATGTCAGGTGACCCCCCAAAAGGGTAGGCTAAAAAATTCTGATCATAAAAAAGCATGCACATAACCTTCATCTACAAGAAAATACACCACATAGGTTGTATAGAATAGAGAAGTACAGATAAGCCCCAGCAATGAAAGGGGGATGGTGGGAGGGTAACCTGGACTGCAACAGTGAATACACTCGAACATCTACATTTATGGTAGGTACACAACTGTACTATGTTCATCGTGTTTCACTGTTGCAGTCATTACACTTGGGTTGAATCCCAAAGCTGAGGTTGGGTGGCTGGGCCTAAATAGAATTAGGAGTGGCTATGAGGCCCTGCAGAACTGCAGTGGCAAAGCCTGCTCTGGATTTAGAGTAAAGAGGTAAGTGGTAGTGCTATGTAAAAGTGTGCACTGAAGTCCAGGTTGCAGCCTACAAAATGTCCTTGGTTGGTACTCCTCTGAGGAAGGCTGCTGAAGCGGCTGCTGCTCTGGTAGAATGTGGCCTACTGCCCTTAGACACTGATTTGCCATGTTGTGAATAGCAGAAACGAATGTAGTGTCCTATCCATTTTGAAATAGTCTGCTTTGAAATAGCTTTTCCTTGCGATCCTGCAGCATATGCCACTAAGAGTTGCTCAGTCTTTCTGAAAGCCTTAGTTTTGTCCAAGTAAAAGCGTAGCTGTCTGTGTATGTCCAAAGAATGCAGAAGTCTCTCCCCCTTATTCTGCGGGTTTGGATAAAAGGTAGGCAAATGTATGGTTTGGGTAAGAGCCACACTGGACACTACCTTAGGCATAAATGTTGGGTTTGTCCTTAGAGAAACCCTGTCCGGATGGAAAATAATAAAAGGTTCCACAGCCATTAGTGCCTGTAACTCTGAGACTCTTCTTGCTGAAGTTATTGCTAGGAGAAGAGCTGTTTTCCATGATAAGTATTTTATCTCAGCTGTATTGGTTGGCTCAAAAGGAGGCAGTGTGAGTTTTTCCAAGACAAAATAGAGGTCCCATGCAGGTATTGGAGCTCTCCTTGGAGGTCTTATGTTTCTGGCCCCTCTGAGATACTGCCTTAGCAGTGGATGAGAAAAAATAGGTCGGTCCGTATTGTAATGAGCTGAAATGGCAGAGGCATGGATCTTAATTGATGAGAAGGATAGGCCTTTGTCCAGCATCTCAGTTAGGTATTGTAAAATCTGAGGAATATTTGGTACAAGCGTGTCAATTCCCTGTGCCTGGTTCCAAGTACAGAATCTCTTCCATTTTTCTGCATAAGATTTTCTGGTGCTGGGCCTCCTGGCCTCCAAAATAACATCCATAACTGCTTTAGAGAGAGGTGTGTTCTGAATGGTTACATTATCCGCCATGCAGCCAGATTTAGCTCTGAGTTGGCTGTGTAGGATCGGATTGTTTTGTTGGGTCAGCAAATGAGGAATTTGAGGTAATGTCCAGGCTGGGCCTTGAGACAAGCTCTTTAGGACTGGGTACCAGTGCTGGCGTGGCCAGTCCGGGGCAATCAGGATAATTTTTGGCTTCTCTTGTCTGACCTTTAGGAGTACCTTGGGGGGGGAGAGACAGAGGAGGGAAGGCATATACTGTAAGGGCTTTCCAGCTGAATGAAAGGGCGTCCACTTTCCATGCTTGTTCGTGATAAGTCCGAGTGCAGAATCTCTGTAGCTGGCAGTTGTGAGGGGAGGCAAATAGATCTATGTCTGGGCATCCCCATTTCCCTGTTATCATGCTGAAGATTTGTGGATCTAGTTTCCACTCGTGAGGATCCATGAGGTTTCTGCTTAGTTCGTCTGCCAAAGTATTTGTCTTTCCTGGCAGGAATTGTGCTTGCAGGTGTACTTGATAAGTCAATGCTGTGTTCCACAAAGTCACGGCTTGTCTGCAGAGGGGGTAGGAATGTGTGGCTCCTTGCTTGTTTATGTACCACATGACTGTAGTATTGTCCGTCTTTATCAGCAGTTGTCCTGGATGAAGTAGGTCCTTGAAGGCTGTCAGGGCATTTTGTACTGATAGCATCTCTTTTTGATTGATATGAAGATGCATTTGGCTTGTGGGCCATGTGCCCTGAATACATTTTCCTGCCATGTGTGCCCCCCAGGCCTAATCTGATGCATCTGTTGTTAATGTCTGCATGGCTGTGGGTAAAGTGAATGGCTGTCCCTTGTTGTGGTGACAGGCCTGTGCCCACCATCGAAACTCCTGCTGCAGGCAGGGAATGAGAGTAATTAATGTTTCCAGGCTGTGGCAATGTTGAGTCCAAACACTTTTTAGATACCATTGTAGTTTCCTCATATACAGTCTTGCATATGGAATTAGTAGAATGCAGGATGCCATGTAGCCCAGAGCCTGCAGAATTTTTCTTGCAGATAACTGGGTCTTTGTTGCCATGTTTTCGAAGTAAGAAGTCAGTTGCCTTTGTTTGTCTGGTGTGAGATAAGCCATCTGGGCAGTTGTATTTAAGCTTACACCCAGGAATATTATCTTTTGAGAGGGTACTAGTTTTGATTTCTTTTCGTTTACTGTGTACCCTAGGCAAATTAGTAATCTTTTTACAAACGCCAGATGCTTTAGTAGAATGTATTTGGTCTCTGCTTGAATAAGGCAGTCATTCAAGTAGGGATATATTTTAATTCCTCTTTGTCTGCAAAATGCAATTACCGGTGCCAGGCATTTTGTGAAGACCCTGGGCGCAGTAGATAAGCCAAAGGGCAGTGCAGAGAACTGGTAGTGCATTGAGCTAGCTATGAATCTGAGGTATCTTCTGCAAGATTGTCTGATTGGGGCATGCAGGTATGCCTCTTTGAGGTCCAAAGTTACAAGCAAAGCCTTCTTGACCAGCATGGGCAGAAGCTGCTGCAGAGTCAACATTTTAAATTTTGGAACGTATAGAAAAGTATTTAGAATAGACAGGTCCAGAATTGGTCTCCAGGCTTTGTCCTTTCTTGGTACTAAGAAAAGTCTTGAGTAAAATCCTTGTCTCTGCTCTTGTGGCACTGGCTGAATAGCCCTCATGTCCATGAGAGATGAAATTTGTTTTTGGGCATCTGCCCACTGATTGTGTGGCAGGTCTGGCATACCTTTTGCCTTTGGAAGGGTGTGAAAGTGGAACCTGTAGCCCTGAGAGACTATATTTAAGACGCATTTGTCCTAGGTGATCCTGTGCCAATTTTGTGAAAAAAGTGCTAGCTTTCCCCCTAAGGGTGCTGCCAAAAGATAAGTGCTTGGCATTGGCAGAGGGAAGTCATTGGGACTGTTTCCTATAAGGCTGTGATTTGTCTTCTCCGCTTTTGAAGGTAGAAGCACCCCACTGTTTGGGCCTGTATGAGCCCTGGGGCTGTTACCTGCCTCTAGGGCGTCTGAATCTGCCTCTTTGTGGCCTGTCTTACACTGGAAAGGACCAATTCTTAGAAGGCCAGTTCCTGCTAAATCTGGGTGGCTGTACCTGTAAGAAATCCTTTACTGTCTGCATAGATTTAGCTTTATCCTGCATTTTCTTCAACACCTCTTCTGCCTTAACACCAAACAAAGTATCCTGCTGTAATGGAGCATCCAATAATTTTGCTTTAACATGATCAGGCAGATTCTGCTCCTTTAACCAAGCATGCCTTCTAGTAACAGAACCTGTAACAGCAGCCCTGCACGAGGCCTCCAGTGAATCATAGCCACATTGCAAAGTATGTTTTCCCACTTGTTCAGCTGCATGCAATAAATCCTGCAAATCTTTGTTCTCAAAACATTCAGAATTTGTCAACATTTTTTGTTTTAACAAAGGCAATAAGTATTGCTGATATTTGAGCATATGAAACTGACAATTTAAAGCCCTTACAGCCAAGGTAGCAGAAGTGTAGACTTTTTTTCCCCCCATCTGTCCAGAGCCCTAGAATCTCTATCTGAGGGGAAAGGGTTTTCATCAGTAGCAGCCTTGACCCCTTTGGGACCCTGTGAGAAAGTTTCTGGGTCAGCAGCAGGGTTTTTATATAGAAATTTATGGGAATCTGGAACCCTGCAGTATCTGTCCGGCTTAACAGGAGCAGGGGGTAAAGAGTCTGGAGACAGGCCGGACTCTGAAAATACATCATCTACTATGTCTAGAACAGGAGGAATTGCAAGAGATCTGTGCTGAGGTAGTAAAAGAAAGTCTCTAAGCCTTTTCTTAGAATCTGAATAATCTTGGCTCTCCCAGTGGAAATGCTCCCTCATGGTATGCACGGTTTCCCCAAATGAGTAATCCTCAGGAGGAGAAGCTGAAGGAATAGAATCTTCAGCTTCAGAATCCTCACAGGGAGGAATAGAATATCCCTGTTCTGAAGAGGAATCGGAGGAAATGGAAACCTGATCAGACGAATCATATTCAGTATCTTGCCTAGGCCTCTTATCAGGTAGGGGATGGGAACCCCTGATCAAAGTAATTAGGTCTTCGGCCATTTTGAGCATCTGTTTCTTAGGCATAGAAGTCTGTCCTGGAGAATGCTGTACTTGTTTCCTTGTCTTTAAAACTGTTTTAGACTTTGTCTTGGATGCTGAAGTAGGCTTTATATAAAGTTGTGTAGGTCTGAAAACCCCCTCAGAAGCAGATGCCTGCTCAGCGGCTCCAGACCCATCTGAGGGATTAATTTCCGAAGGGTCAATACCTTGAGTATCCAGAGGCCTAGTTGTCTTCACGTGGGAGTTGGAGGCGGCCTGTGGCTCTGAGGGAGTGGGAGTCAGGGGCTGTGAAAGCGCCTCACTGAGCACCGGCGACTGGCCTAGAAGAGGCTTCGTCGGTTTTGGACTTCGGATGCCTGTCCTTTTCTTTATCCTTGCGCTTTTTATGAATTTGGTCATCGGTTGTTCCGACGGAATTATATAGTTAAATCTTCGGCCAAAGTAATGAAAAGCAAAATCGTACCGACGCTTAATCGTGCGTTGGTTAAATCTAGCACAAAACCGACAACTAGCAACGTCGTGGTCAGGGCCTAGGCATGGAATACAGTACGAATGAAAATCCTTATGAGGTATTTGCTTCCCACAAGAAATACAATTAACTTTTTCTGACATCAGTCTAGAGCAAGAAAAAAGTTTCCACAATGGGGTACTTAGCTTTATTGAAGACTTAGGATCTGAAATTCGATTTCGAAAATCTCAGGAGTCGGCCAACCGGCACTTGTGAACTGCTTTTGCTTCGGGCACTGCGCGGCAAGAAAGACTGAAGAAAATGGCGTCGGCTGCATCTTTTATACCCCTGGCGCACTGACGTCAGGGAAGAGGTGACAGCAACTGACACCGGACCAGGACTTTGGAATTCAGGCCAACTGCAGGTAGCCTGCCAGCAGGATAACCCCAAGTGTAATGATGCCACTTAAAGTCTGGGCGGAGTTTGACAGGGATACAGAAGAGTAAAGGGCTGGGATGACATATTTTGGGAGGGGGAATAGAGAAATAGGAGTAGCAGGTAGTCCTTAACTGTCCATTAAATAAGGTAGTCAGTGCTGCTCCCAGTCTGGGTCCCTGTCATGTTGGTCTCTAAACTTCTCTTTCTGGTCTTGCCATTTATAATTCAGAAAAGTCTTTTTGGCCCTCTCTAGCCTCTCTTTGGGCTGACATTGGTAAAAATGCAAATTTACATGAAACATAATTCCCATCATGCCTGGGAATCAATAAAAGAAAGTTATTTCACAGACCCCCACATTTTTTCCATCTTCTATCCCAACTTCTTGAAGACACTGACTGGGTGGTACAACACTAATTCCTTATCTAATAAAGCATTGAAGAGTTGCATCTTGACAGCATTTGGAAGAGATGGGAATCTTCAAATGTGCACGCCACAATTACTGATCCTGCAGCAGCCACCCTGAGCTGATGCATCTACAGTGCTGTAACCACATTTAATGACAGGTCTGCCCACCTAGAGAGCTATCTAGAGGAGTTTCTCCAATTCTATCTTCAGATGTCCTTGTGAGTTTTCCCCCAACATATCCAACATCTGATGGATAACATTCACATTCTATTTAAAAAGAAGTTATGTACCTACCATAACGTTCCATGTTAGTTGTCTTTTCTCGCCTTCTTTCTTGCTGGCTGGGTTCGGAGCTGATCCTCGGCTCTGACTCGGCCATCTTCTAAAGCTCGAGGGCTACAAACTGGCTCGAGGCCTCCCCATATCCCATGATGCCTGGCGCTAGATACCCAGATCTCGTTTGGTAAGACTAACAGCAGACAAAATAATGAAGGAATCCTATCCTTATCATACATAAGCCCAACTATAAAGACCACTAGGTAGAGTGGGATAGCCAGGGAAGGCTCAGCCTGAGCAATATTATAGAGAAAATTCTTCTCGGTATAGTAGGATAGGGGGATGGAGGGGGGGGGGGGACGCAAGAAAGAAGGCGAGAGAAGACAACTAACATGGAACGTTATGGTAGGTACATAACTTCTTTATGTTAAGTTGTCCCACGTAGCTGCTGCACAAATAGATTCCATGGGCAACCTAGCCTGAAAAGCAACCGAAGTGGCTAATGCTCTTATGGAGTGCCCTTTTGATTTAACAGGCCAATTGTTTATTCCTCAGCTGATAGCCACCTGGATAAAGTTACTTTTGATACTGGTATACCTTATTTGCCCTCTGCATAAGAGAGGAAAAGCTGATCCGATTTTCTGAAGGCCTTAGTCCTGTGCAAATAAAAATGCAGTTGTCTGTGAACATCTAACTGATGTAACCTATATTCGTCCCTATTGGAATGGTTGGGAAAAAACACAAGAAGGTCAACGGACTGATTCAAGTTGTTCAGAAAAGACCTTAGGAAGGAAGGATGGATTAATCCTAAGAGCAACCCTGTCTTTGTGGGACGTGTACAAAGAGCCTGCAGCTCGGAAACTCGTCTGGCTGAAGTAATTGCTACCAGAAAAAGTGTTTTCCACGATAACAACTTCAACGAACAGGAAGCTGACGGTTCGAAGGGGGGCAAAATTAGAGAGGCTAGAAACAAATTCAGATCCCACAGTGGCGGAGGATCTCTAACCGGGAGCCTGAGCAGAGTGGTTCCTTTGAGGAAGGCCTTACAAAGCTTATGAGACATTATACAACTTTCAGAAAGGCCAATGTGAAAATTCGAGATTGCGGCTAACTGCACTCTAATTGTAGCCGAAGCGGAGCCAGCATGAAAAAGCTCCGCGAGGAATTCCAAGATGTGGCAAACAGGGGCTGAAAAAGGATCTATATTCTTAGCCTCTGCCCACGAAGAAAAACGTTTCCACTTACTAGCGTAAGTTTTTCTAGTGGTAGACTTGTGCGATGATAAAATGATTTCACACACTGACTGGGAGATATCCGGAAGCCTGGCTAGGGTTGGAAGTGGAGCAACCAAGCTGTGAGCTTGAGAGATTGTGGGGAGTGATGCAGCCGACTGACTGATGGATCAGAAGGTCTGGAATTAGATCCAGAGTCCAAGGCTGCTCGATAAGGTGATGATGCAGGAACGGAAACCATATTTGTCGAGGCCAGTACGGGGCAATGAGGATCATTTTGCAACCCAGTACGGTAGCTTTCTGTATCAGCTTGGGAATTAGAGGAAACGTGGGAAATGCATATAGAAGTCCCTGAGGCCAATCTTGGACTAGAGCGTCTCTGGGGGAATACTCGGGATGTGGAAGGAGAGAGAAGAATTTGCTGCACTTGCTGTTGAAGGGGGTGGTAAAGAGGTCGCAGCAAGGTTGCCCCCATTTGCAGAAGATTTTGTCCGCCACTACTTGATTCAGAGACCACTCGTGAGGCATCAGAATAGCTCTGCTCAGCCTGTCTGCTACGACGCTGGTTTCCCAAGGATATGCGTTGCAGTCAGAAACCATTGTGAAGAGATCGCCCACTGCCAGAGTCTGAGTGCTTCTCGACATAGGGAGTAGGACCTGGTTCCGCCCTGCTTGTTGATGTACCATACAACTGACATATTGTCCGTTTGAATTGCAACTGTCCCGGTAGGAAGAGAGTCCTGAAGAGCTTGCAACGCTAAAAGCACGGCTCTCATCTCCAAGACGTTTATGTGCAGATGGTACTCCTGAGGTTGCCAAGTGCCTTGGACTGTTCTGCCCTGATAATGCCCCCCCCCCCCGATCAGGGAGGCGTCCGTGGTTACCGTAGCAACTGGAGGGGGAAGTACAAATGGTCTGCCCAGGGGTACTGATAGGGAGACCATCCACTACGCAAGGTGCTTTTTGCATGCTTCTGTAATGATAATCAAGTGAGACATGGGAAGCTGCTGAAAGGACCATTGGGTGAAAAGGAGCCACTGGAGAATCCTCATGTGGAAACGGGCCAGAGGGACTAGTATGATTGCCGCTGCCATGAGACCCAGGGTTTGAAGTACGAACCTGGCTTGAATTCTTTTGCAACCTAACAAGACCTAGACATGCTGCCAAATGACTAACACCCTGTCTGTTGGAAGACTGGCTGACGTGTCTTTTGTATTTAAGTCTGCGCCTATAAAGGCGATAGACTGACAAGGCGATAAAGCAGATTTTTCGAAATTTATAGTGATACCTAGTCTGAAACACATCTGTATGGTATAGTCTCTGGCTTGCAAAAGATGATGCCTGGTGGTAGCAGTGAGGAGCCAGTCATCTAGATATGGAAACACCTGGAATCCTTGCCATCTCAGATGAGAGGTAACTACTGCCATACATTTGGTGAACACCCTGGGGGCTGTGGTGAGACCAAAGGGCAGAGCTCTGAACTGATCATGTCTGGCTCCCAGCCGGAAGTGCAGGAATCTTCTGGAGCACCTGTCCATTTTGATGTGGTAGTAAGCATCCTGAAGATCTATAGAGCACATCCAATTGTCCTGACCCAGGAAGGGTAAAATAGACTGTAGCGTGACCACCCGAAATTTGGTTCTTTGTACAGACATGTTTAGTCTGCTAAGATCCAAAATGGGTCTCCAGTCCCGTCTTTTCTGGTACCAAAAAGAACCTTGAGTAAATTCCGGATCCTTGCTGGTCTGCTGGGACTTGCTGGATGGCCCTTTTTTTTAGCAGTTTTGCAACTTCCTGAACTGCGTGATCTCTTAGATTGGGTGGAACATCTGGAAGGGACTTGTTCGGCAAGAATGGAGCGGGAACGAAGGGAATTTTGTAACCTCCGGATATAACAGACTGTACCCATTTGTCTAGTGTTATGTCTTGCCAGGCTCTTGGGTACAGCGATAATCTTCCCCCGACTGCCTCCAGAGGTGGACAGCCGGGCAACCCTTCAGGGATGCTGGAAGGGCTTGTCAGAGAAAGATTCTCTGCTGCCCTGATTTTGCGGACCCCCTCTGCCACGAGGGCGGCGTCTGTTATTGTTCCCTCCTATGCCCCTGGAGGGAGACTCACCACGTGCGTCAGGCAGGGCTCCCTGGAATTTCCAGAACCACATCTTTCCACTCTTCTGACCCTTGGGATATGGTCTGGAAGGGGTGGAAAAACGGACCCCTGCAGCAGAGAGAGCCCTGCCTTCCTGTTCACACCTGGTAAGGGTGTCCTTCACCTGAGATCCAAAGAGAGAGGAACCATCAAAGGGGGTGTTGGTGAAAGACGCTCGGAAAGCACGTATGAAGAAGGTAAAACCGAATGGATTAAAGAACAGCTTTATTAAGCAACAAAGTAAAATGAATCAAGCGCTTTCGCCAGGTAAATACCTGGCTTTCTCAAGATAAAACATTGTACAACTGAGATGTTTAAAAACATGTGTAATTGATCACATGATTTCTAATTGATGTGTGAAACATTCAGTTGAATTAAATTAAATTGCGTGCATAGTCCTTTACCTTCCATCCCGGAAATTCAGATTTGATGCTGACCATTATTATAACTGTGGGGCAAAAGGGGTTGTATACAAAGGAATATGCACGCAATGCCTCAGTTTTTACATAGGGAAAACCGAGAGAGCACTTAGGAAAAGAATTTATGAGCACCAATATGATATTTCCAAAAAGAAAGACACAAATGCTTTTTTTAAACATTTAGCTTCTTGCCCCAACATACAACTTAAGTTCATGGTCCTTGAGCAGGTAACACAGGATGCTAGGGGAGGTGACTGGGAAACACGTCTTGAATACAGAGAGCTTCTATGGCAACTCAGACTCAATGCTGCCAGACCTCTGGGTCTTAATGAGAATATTAGTATATCCAGCGTGCTTAAACTAAGAAGAGCTAGGCTATGAATTTTATGAAATTCATGAATTTTATGATCACAATTTATGATTGTTTTATATTATATTACATTTATATATATGCATTTTCATATGTATTTATTTACATATATTTTTTGCAAATTTATTATCGTAGTGAGTTTTTTTAGTAATTTTTAAAAAGCTTTTAAGATCTATTACAAGCACTATTTATGCTCACATAGGAGATTTATGCATCAAGTAAGGGTATTTTAATTTAATTTAATTTAATTCAACTGAATGTTTCACACATCAATTAGAAACCATGTGATCAATTACACATGTATTTAAACATCTCAGTTGTACTATGTTTTATCTTGAGAAAGCCAGGTATTTACCTGGTGAAAGCGCTTGATTCATTTTACTTTGTTGCTTAATAAAGCTGTTCTTTAATCCATTCGGTTTGGCCTTCTTCATACGTGGAGTTTACTTTACAAGGTTTTAGTTAGGTCAGAGGGGATGGAGGGAGGGTAACCTAGACTGCAGCAAGGTATACACTCGAACATCTACATTTATGGTAGGTACAAAACTGTACTATCTTCATCGTGTTACCCTGCTGCAGTCATCACACTTGGGTAGAATCCCAAAGCTAAGGATGGGAGGTGGAGTCAAACAGGGTTAGAGGAGGCTAGAAGGCCCTGCAAAACTGCAGTGGCGAAGCCAGCTCTAGTCTTAAGAGTAAAGTGGTAAGTGATAGTGTTTGGTGAAGGTGTGCACTGAACTCCAAGTTGCAGCTTCCAGAATATCCTTGGTTGGCACCCCCCTGAGGAAGGCTGTAGATGTGTAGCTGCCGCCCTGGTGGAGTGGGGCCTTATGCTAGCAGGAACTGGTTTTCCATGATGGGTGTAGCAAAAACGTATGCAATGTCCTATCCATTTGGAAATGGTCTGCTTTGAGACAGCCTTTCCTTGTGATGCTATAGCATAGGATACAAAAAGTTGGTCAGATTTTCTGAAAGCCTTAGTTTTATCCAAGTAGTAACGTGTTGCCATTATTTTGAAGTATTGAGTTAGTTGTAGTTGTTTCTCTGGCGTCAGATAAGCCATCTGGGCCGTTGTATTCAAGTTGGCACCCAGGAATGTCATATTTTGTGAGGGCACTAGTTTTGATTTCTTTTCATTTACTGTGTACCCTAGGCAACTTAGAAGGTGTTTTACAAAAATCAGATGATGTAAGAGAATGTCCTTGCTTTCTGCTTGGATGAGGCAGTCATCCAGGTATGGGTATATTTGAATTCCTCTGTCTGCAGTATGCAATTACTGGTGCCAGGCATTTTGTGAAGACCCTGGGTGCAGTAGATAAGCCAAAAGGCAGTGCAGAGAATTGGTAATGGGTTGAACCTGCAATGAAACGGAGGTATCTTCTGCAATTTTGTCTGATAGGGACATGCAGGTATGCCTCCTTGAGGTCCAACGTTACTAGTCAAGCTTTCTTGCCCAACATGGGAAGAAGCTGCTGTAGTGTTAGCATCTTGAATTTGGGTACTTGCAAGAAGGTGTTTAGAATTGAAAGGTCCAGAATGGGTCTCCAAGCATTGTCCTTTCTGGGGACTAGGAAGAGCCTTGAGTAAAATCCTTGGCCTTGCTCCTGTGCAGGTACCAGCTGAATGGCTCTCATGTCCATGAGAGCTGTAATTTGTTTTTGGGCCTCTGCCCATTGATTTTGTGGCAAGTCTGGCATTCCTTTTATCCTTTGCAAGGTGTGGAAATGGAATCTGTATCCTTGTGAGATAATGTCTAGGACCCATTTGTCCTTTGTGACGATGCGCCAGTTGTCTATAAAAAATGCTAATTTTCCTCCCAAGGGAGCTGCCAAGAGATTGTTGCTTGGCAGTTTGAGGTTTAAGTCATTGTGTTTGTCTTCTAGTAGTTTGGAACCTGTCTTCTCCTCCCTTCTGTGTTGCAGTGCCCCATTGGCGAGGTTTGTAAGGGATTTGTGCTTGTCCTCTGCCCCTTGGGCGTCTGTATTTACCCCTTTCTGGTCTGTCAGAAGCTGGAAAGGACCAATTTTTTGCTGGCCAATTTCTGCTGAAGCGTGGGGGTTGTACCTGTAAGAAATCTTTGACCGTCTGCATAGATTTTGCCTTATCCTCCATTTTCTTTAAAACCTCTTCTGCTTTAACCCCAAATAAGACATCCTGCTGTAAGGGTGCATCTAGTAACTTTGCTTTAACATGATCAGGCAGAGTTTGTTCCTTTAACCAAGCATGCCTACGTATAACAGACCCAGTAACAGCTGCTCTACAGGAAGCTTCCAAGGAATCAAATCCACATTGTAAAGTATGTTTGCCCACCTGTTCAGCTGCATGCAACAGATCCTGCATTTCTCTGAATTCAGACTGTTGAGGGTGCGTGCTCATCTTTTGTTTTATTTGAGACATAAGGAATTGCTGGCATTTTAGAATGTGAAATTGACAATTTAGTGCTCTCATAGCTAGAGTAGCTGAGGTGTAAACCTTCTTCACCCACCTATCTAGTGCTCTGGAGTCCCTTTCAGAGGGTACAGGATTTTTAGCCATAGAAGCCTTAGCCCCTTTGGGACCCTGGGAGATTGTCTCTGGGTCAGCAACAGGGCTTTTGTAAAGGAATTTGTGTGAGTCAGGCACTCTATAATATCTGTCTGGTTTGGCTGGAGGCAGAGAATCTGGATTTAGACTAGATTCTAAGTAAACATCATCCACAATGTCTAAAACTGGAGGGATAGCAAGTGGTCTGTGCTAGGGAAGTAAAAGAAACTCTCGGAGCCTTTTCTTTGAGTCGGAGTAGTCCTGACATTCCCAGTGGAAATGTTCCCTCATGGTATGTAAGGTTTACCCAAAGAAATAGTCTTCAGGGGGAGAAGCTGAGGGAATGGAATCTTCAGCATCAGAATCTTCATAAGGGGGAAAGGAGTAATCCTGTTCCTCAGAGGAGCCTGAGGAAATAGACACTTGATCAGAGGAGGCATAATCCTCCTCTTGTCTAGGCCTTTTGTCTGGGGGGGTTGGGAACCCCTGATTAAAGAAATCAAATCTTCAGCCATTTTAAGCATCTGTTTCTTAGGCATGGGGCCTTGAACTGGAGACTGATGTGCAGTCTTTTTTGGTTTTAGAGGAGTCTTAAGCTTAGCATAAGATTTTATGGTGAGAGTAGTCGATCTGAAGACACCTTCTGAAACCGAAGGTGTTTCCGCAGCACCGGCTTCTCCTTCTGCCATGTTGTCGGTAGGGCCTAAAGAAAATGGCTGCGTCGGCCTACAACTCACTGTTTGAGAATCCGAAGTGGTCTGTGGTTCCAATTCTGCGGTCGTCAGGGGCTGCGTAGGCGCCTCACTGAAAACCGGAGAACCGGCAACCAGCCCAGCCGAGGCCTCGAAGTCTGGCTTCGATCTAGACTGCTTCTCTTTATCTTTGCGTTTTTTTATGCACGCCGGTAGTCGGTTGATCCGATGGCATAGTGTAATTAAATTTCCTACCGAAGTAGTGTCGTGCGAAATCAAAGCGTCACTTTATAGTTCGCTTATTGAACCTAGCACAAAACTGACAACCAGTGACGTCGTGGTCTGGGCCTAGGTAAGGTATACAATAAGAATGAAAGTCCTTATGAGGTATTTGCTTCCCACAAGAAATGCAATTGTTAACTTTTTCTGACATCGGACTGAGGCAAGAAAAGGTTCCCCAATGGGGTACTTAGCTTTGAAGACTTCGGACTGAAATTCGATTCGAAAATCTCAGGTGTCGGCCGACCGGCACTTGCGAACTGCTTCTGCTTTGGGCACCGCGCGGCAAGAAAGACTGAAGAAAATGGCGTCTGATGCCTCATATACCCCTGGCGCACTGACGTCAGGGAAGAAGCGACAGCAACCGACACCGGACCAAGACTTTGGAATTCAGGCCGATTGCGGGACCGCCTGACGACAAGATAACCCAAGTGTGATGACTGCAGCAGGGTAACACGATGAACATGCTTTAAACATATTAAGCAAGAATAGAGGTATAGCCAATAGACGTCAGGGGGTTGGAGGGAGGGAAAAGTACAGTTGTGTACACTTACCATAAATGTAGATGTTCGAGTGTCTTCACTGTTGCAGTCATGACTGTAGGGTTCTCCCCTGCCGGCACGCAGTCCTCGGTCGGCCAGAATCCCAAAGTCTGGGTCCGGTGTCGGCTGTTCAGCTATGCTCCCTGACGTCAGAGCGCCAGGAGTACAAAGCTGACAGCCGACGCCATGTTCTCCAGTTTTTCTTGCCCCAGATTTCAGGAGTCCCAAAATGAATAAGGTCCCATACCCTTTGCAAATACACCTCAGAAGAATGGTGAAAAAAGGAACCACAGAAAAATAAAAATAAGAGGGGACAGGAGGGAGGGAAACCCAGACTGCAACAGTGAAGACACTCGAACATCTACATTTATGGTAAGTGTACACAACTGTACTATGTTCATCGTGTTTCACTGTTGCAGTCATGACTGTAGGGTAGAATCCCAAAGCAGAATGAAAGGGAGGTGGTCATAAAGAAGAAGGGGCGGCTAAAAGGCCCTGCAAGACTGCAGAAGCAAAGCCTGCTCTAGACTTAGAGTAGAGAGGTAGATTGTAGTGCTTTGAAAAAGTATGCACTGACCTCCAAGTTGCAGCTTCCAAAATGTCTTTGGTAGGAACTCCCCTGAGGAAGGCAGCGGAAGTGGCAGCAGCTCTGGTGGAATGAGTCCTTATATTCCCTGGGATTTGCTTTCCATGGTGTGAATAGCAAAATCTGATTCCATGAGCAATCCATTTAGAAATGGTCTGTTTTGAAATGGCTTTACCTTGGGAACTTGAAGCATAAGAGACAAACAATTGCTCTGATTTCCTGATGTCCTTGGTTCTGTTCAGGTAAAAACGTAGTGGTCTGTGTACATCCAAGGAATGCAAGATCCTTTCCCCTTTATTTTGAGGAGTGGGGAAAAATGTTGGCAAGTGAATAGTTTGATTTAAAGCCACTTTGGAAACCACCTTAGGCATGAAAGTAGGATTAGTCCTTAAAGACACCCTGTCTTGATGAAAAATAATATAAGGTTCCACAGCCATAAGAGCTTGCAACTCTGAAACTCTCCTGGCAGAGGTCAGAGCTAACAGGATAGCTGTTTTCCAAGATAGAAACTTGATGTCAGAAGTGGCAGCAGGCTTAAAAGGAGGTAAGGTGAGTTTTTCCAAAACATAGTTAAGATCCCAAGCAGGAATGGGAGGAGATCTAGGGGGCCTTAAGTTCTTAGCTCCTCTGAGAAACTGTCTCATGAGCTGGTGGGAAAAGAATGGAAGGTCTGTATTATTATGAGCAGAAATAGCAGAGGCATGTATCTTAATGGAAGAGAAAGAGAGACCCTTATGTAAGAGGTCTGTCAGGTAAAGTAAAATCAAAGGAATGTTAGGAAGAAGAGGATCAGAATCCTGAGCCTGCATCCAGGAACAAAATCTTTTCCATTTTCCTGCATAAGATTTTCTAGTGCTAGGACGTCTAGCTTCTAAAATGACATCCATAACCTGCTTGGGTAGGAGAGAATGAATCAAAGACCCTGGATTAACCAGGCCGCCAGGCTGAGAGCTCTGACATGGGAGTGTAGAACCAAGGGGGCTCCAGATAAAGGTTTATCAGAGTTGGGTACCAAAACTGTCGAGGCCAATTTCAAGGCCAATTTGGGGCCAGTAAGATTATCATCTTGGGCTTGTCTTGTTTGATCTTTAGTAATACCCGTGGAAGGAGATGTAGAGGCAGAAAGGCGTATCCCGAGAGGTTTCTCCAACTGAAAGATAGTGCATCCACTTTCCAAGCTTGTTCGTGGAAAGTCCTGGTGCAAAACTGCTTTAAAACTTCAGCTTGGCCAGCTAAAAACTTGGTTATATTCAACTGGACGTATAAGAGAATTTAAGTACCTTTTTCTGCACTTTTTTTTTTAAAAAATACAGTATTTAAATTGATTTAAACTGTGTATGAAGGAGTGTTGAAGGAATTTTATCTGAAGTTATTCTGCTCTTCAGTAACTTGAACTAAAGCTAGTGTTGGCTGAATTTTGTTATTTGCTAGTAATTACAGGTGTGGGGGTAGCCACATTCTTTGACTTCCTGTCCTTGCATATTTAAACTGGTGCATGTGAAATAATTCCTGCTTTAAAACTTCAGCTTGGCCAGCTAAAAACTTGGTTATATATTCAACTGGACGTATAAGAGAATTTAAGTACCTTTTCTGCACTTTTTTTTTAAAAAATACAGTATTTAAATTGATTTAAACTGTGTATGAAGGAGTGTTGAAGGAATTTTATCTGAAGTTATTCTGCTCTTCAGTAACTTGAACTAAAGCTAGTGTTGGCTGAATTTTGTTATTTGCTAGTAATTACAGGTGTGGGGTAGCCACATTCTTTGACTTCCTGTCCTTGCATATTTAAACTGGTGCATGTGAAATAATTCCTGCTTTAAAACTTCAGCTTGGCCAGCTAAGAACTTGGTTATATTCAACTGGACGTATAAGAGAATTTCAGTACCTTTTATCTGCACTTTTTTTTAAAAAAAAATACAGTATTTAAATTGATTTAAACTGTGTATGAAGGAGTGTTGAAGGAATTTTTATCTGAAGTTATTCTGCTCTTCTTAGTGGCATTGAAACTGCCCGCCCCTCAGCCTGCCTCTGGGCCCATCTCATTTGCTCACCAACTGAGTGCAGTGAGATCATATTCTGATTTCAGGCACTCCTACTGTGTACAAAGAGAGCATTTGGGAAATAGAAAAAAAAAAACCGACACCGGGACCAAGACTTTGGAATTCAGGCCCGATTCGCGGGACCGCATTTGACTGACAAGATAACCCAAGGGTGTGATGACTGCAGCAGGGTAACACGATGAACATGCTTTAAAACATATTAAGCAAGAATAGAGGTATAGCCAATAGGCGTCCAGGGGGTTGGAGGAGGAAAAGTACAGTTGTGTACACTTACCATAAATGTAGATGTTCGAGTGTCTTCACTGTTGCAGTCATGACTGTGGTTCTCCCTGCCGCACGCAGTCCTCGGTCGGCCAGAATCCCAAAGTCTGTTCGGTGTCGGCTGTTCAGCTATGCTCCCTGACGCCAGAGCCAGGAGTACAAAGCTGACAGCCGACGCCATGTTCTCCAGTTTTTCTTGCCCCAGATGTCAGGAGTCCCAAAATGAATAAGGTCCCATACGCTTTGCAAATACACCTCAGAAGAATGGTGAAAAAGGAACCACAGAAAAATAAAAAATAAGAGAGGGACAGGAGGGAGAAACCCAGACTGCAACAGTGAAGACACTTTCGAACATCTACATTTATGGTAAGTGTACACAACTGTACTATGTTCATCGTGTTTCACTGTTGCAGTCATGACTGTAGGGTAGAATCCCAAAGCAGAATGAAAGGGAGGTGGTCATAAAGAAGGGGCGGCTAAAAGGCCCTGCAAGACTGCAGAAGCAAAGCCTGCTCTAGACTTAGAGTAGAGAGGTAGATTGTAGTGCTTTGAAAAAGTATGCACTGGCCTCCAACTTGCAGCTTCCAAAATGTCTTTCGTAGGAACTCCCTGAGGAAGGCAGCGAAGTGGCAGCAGCCTGGTGGAATGAGTCCTTATATTCCCTGGGATTTGCTTTCCATGGTGTGAATAGCAAAATCTGATTCCATGAGCAATCCATTTAGAAAATGGTCTGTTTTGAAATGGCTTTACCTTGGGAACTTGAAGCATAAGAGACAAACAATTGCTCTGATTTCCTGATGTCCTTGGTTCTGTTCAGGTAAAA
Source organism: Protopterus annectens (assembly GCF_019279795.1). Taxonomy (NCBI): domain Eukaryota; kingdom Metazoa; phylum Chordata; order Ceratodontiformes; family Protopteridae; genus Protopterus; species Protopterus annectens. Next base: position 1,144,285,295 of record NC_056731.1, read on the forward strand.
ACGTAGTGGTCTGTGTACATCCAAGGAATGCAAGATCCTTTCCCCTTTATTTTGAGGAGTGGGGAAAAATGTTGGCAAGTGAATAGTTTGATTTAAAGCCACTTTGGAAACCACCTTAGCATGAAAGTAGGATTAGTCCTTAAAGACACCCTGTCTTGATGAAAAATAATATAAGGTTCCACAGCCATAAGAGCTTGCAACTCTGAAACTCTCCTGGCAGAGGTCAGAGCTAACAGGATGGCTGTTTTCCAAGATAGAAACTTGATGTCAGAAGTGGCAGCAGGCTTAAAAAGGAGGTAAGGTGAGTTTTTCCAAAACATAGTTAAGATCCCAAGCAGGAATGGGAGGAGATCTAGGGGCCTTAAGTTCTTAGCTCCTCTGAGAAACTGTCTCATGAGCTGGTGGGAAAAGAATGGAAGGTCTGTATTATTATGAGCAGAAATAGCAGAGGCATGTATCTTAATGGAAGAGAAAGAGAGACCCTTATGTAAGAGGTCTGTCAGGTAAAGTAAAATCAAAGGAATGTTAGGAAGAAGAGGATCAGAATCCTGAGCCTGCATCCAGGAACAAAATCTTTTCCATTTTCCTGCATAAGATTTTCTAGTGCTAGGACGTCTAGCTTCTAAAATGACATCCATAACCTGCTTGGGTAGGAGAGAATGAATCAAAGACCCTGGATTAACCAGGCCGCCAGGCTGAGAGCTCTGACATGGGAGTGTAGAACCAAGGGGGCTCCAGATAAAGGTTTATCAGAGTTGGGTACCAAAACTGTCGAGGCCAATTTCGAGGCCAATTTGGGGCCAGTAAGATTATCATCTTGGGCTTGTCTTGTTTGATCTTTAGTAATACCCGTGGAAGGAGATGTAGAGGCAGAAAGGCGTATCCCGAGAGGTTTCTCCAACTGAAAGATAGTGCATCCACTTTCCAAGCTTGTTCGTGGAAAGTCCTGGTGCAAAACTGCTTTAAAACTTCAGCTTGGCCAGCTAAAAACTTGGTTATATTCAACTGGACGTATAAGAGAATTTAAGTACCTTTTTCTGCACTTTTTTTTTAAAAAATACAGTATTTAAATTGATTTAAACTGTGTATGAAGGAGTGTTGAAGGAATTTTTATCTGAAGTTATTCTGCTCTTCAGTAACTTGAACTAAAGCTAGTGTTGGCTGAATTTTGTTATTTGCTAGTAATTACAGGTGTGGGGTAGCCACATTCTTTGACTTCCTGTCCTTGCATATTTAAACTGGTGCATGTGAAATAATTCCTGCTTTAAAACTTCAGCTTGGCCAGCTAAAACTTGGTTATATTCAACTGGACGTATAAGAGAATTTAAGTACCTTTTCTGCACTTTTTTTTAAAAATACAGTATTTAAATTGATTTAAACTGTGTATGAAGGAGTGTTGAAGGAATTTTTATCTGAAGTTATTCTGCTCTTCAGTAACTTGAACTAAAGCTAGTGTTGGCTGAATTTTGTTATTTGCTAGTAATTACAGGTGTGGGGTAGCCACATTCTTTGACTTCCTGTCCTTGCATATTTAAACTGGTGCATGTGAAATAATTCCTGCTTTAAAACTTCAGCTTGGCCAGCTAAAAACTTGGTTATATTCAACTGGACGTATAAGAGAATTTAAGTACCTTTTTCTGCACTTTTTTTTTAAAAATACAGTATTTAAATTGATTTAAACTGTGTATGAAGGAGTGTTGAAGGAATTTTTATCTGAAGTTATTCTGCTCTTCTTAGTGGCATTGAAACTGCCCGCCCCTCAGCCTGCCTCTGGGCCCATCTCATTTGCTCACTCAACTGAGTGCAGTGAGATCATATTCTGATTTCAGGCACTCCTACTGTGTACAAAGAGAGCATCTGGGAAATAGAAAAAAAAAAAAAATTAAGCTTATTTCCTGCCTTTCTTGTTAAGTGGTACAGACTATTTGTAGGCTTCTGAGCCCCAAGCCCTTCTGTGTTTGAGGGAAGCCTTCTAGCTTGTTTATTTCTTATAACTAGCCAGTTTTCTAGTTTCAGCACTCAAATCTGTTTCTTTGATCTCAGCACTTGTTCAGAAAAAAAAAAAAAAAAAAAATTTCATCTGCTTTTACTGTACTTGTGTTTTTACCTACTTTTTTTACTTTTGCATCATCTTAAAATACTCAATTGTATTTATTACTGCTTGGTGTAACTCATTCTAAGCCTTTTGGTTTAAACACTTGGGCTTCGGACCAGTTAGTTGTTTTGCACTGAGAGGGTTTGTGGTCTGCACTGTTGTGGCAGAACAGGTAGCTTACATCCTTCTAGGTTGAGAACTGCTGATTGAGGGCTCAGTGTCTGTTATTCTAAAAGTGTATTAATTCTGGTTTAAGCACTTGGGCTTTCAAGCCAGTTATTTTACATTAAGAGGGTTTGTGGTCTGCACTCTTGTGGGAGGAGAGGCTGGACTCTGCCCTTCTGAGCTGGGAATTTCTGGTTAAAGGCTTATAGTGCATGCATATCTGAACTGTTCCTTACTGAAGTTGGTGCGCCTTGTTTGCTGTGGCATAGACTGGATTCGGGCCTGCTGGATCTAGCTTTGTTTGTGTAACTTGAGCACTAATCCAGACATTCTCTAAAGTATTCAATGGTATTTATTACTGCTTGGTTGTAACTTGATTAAAGTGTAGCTATCATTCAAGTCTTTTGGATTAAGCACTTGGGCTTCAGAACAGTTGTTTTACATTAGGAAGGTTTGTGGCAAGCACTGTGGTGGCAGGACAGGTAGCTTTCATCCTTCTAAGTTGGGAACTGCTGATTGAGAGCCCAGTGTCCAAGTGTATTAGTTCTGGTTTAGGCACTTGGGCTTCAGGCCAGTTATTTTACATTAAGAAGGTTCGTGGTCTGCACTCTTGTGGGAGAAGAGGCTGGACTCTGCCCTTCTGAGCTGGGAATTTTCTGGTTAAAGTTTATAGTGCCTGAATATTTGAACTGTATCTTACTGAAATTGGTTCACCTTGTTTGCTCTAGCATAGACTAGATCCAGGCCTACTGAATCTAGCTTTGTTTATATGCTTGTTGTTTGTTTGCTTGTTATTTCCCTGAAGCTAATTCCACCTAATACGCAACTTCTCAGCTTCTGTGGATCACTAGTGATATCTGCATTGCTTACTGTACTTATTTCCTTGTTTCACTTGAAAGAAAGTTACTGTTTGTCGTTTTGCATTTAGTTACTTGTAACACATTGCACTCAAGTTACCTGGCACTTGCTCACTAAAGCAATTATATAAGTCAGCACTAAAAATTAAAAGCACTACACCCTCACTCCCCACTGGCCCTTGTTTTCAATTAAGGATTTCCCAATATTATTCTAGCATGTCCAAAGGTCAGTTGTCAATCTCCTCTCCGGTCCAGCTGGTGAATCTGGGAATCTTGAGGCAATGTTATAACTGCCTCATGTACACAGACAACCCTCTCCTCCTCCCACATAACACAAATACTTGTAGAGATGCAGCTATTTAGCCAAACTGGAGGCTGAGCTCTCTCAACTCAGGACTGGCAAGACCAGACAGGAGGAGAAGGCAACTACACACACCACAAAACCAGCCTCACATAATGCTACCACTCCACTGAATCAAACACATAAACACACAAAGACATACTGGAGGCTCTGAGTAAAATTTACCTAAACAGCAGAGGCCTCCAAAGCAGACACCCAAACAACTGCTACCTCAAGACACCCCACAAGCAACACATAAACCACAAAAGCAGTGTGCAAAGCAGTCACAGCCCTTAAGGCCAAATACAACACCAAACATACTTGTCATAGGTGACTCCATAGTCAGACACACTGACGTCCCACTCACCAGGCTGAACAAGGAGAGGGTCACAGTAAGCTGCCTATCGGGCGCTAGAATCCGCCACATAACACAAGCACTGGTCACTCCATGGCAAGTACAAATATGACACAGTCATTGTCCATGCTGGTGTGAACGACCTGAGACGTACCTCCCTGGACTACATGAAAAGAGACATAGAGGAGCTCTCTGATTATGTAGCCCAGGCAGGTATGACCCTAACCCTGAGCAGTATCCTTCCTTCACCAAGAATGATGCCACAATATAGAGACAAGATGATCAGCTTTAACAATTGGCTTAATGTCTGGTGTCATTCAAAGGGGATCCAGTGTCTGTCTGCCTGGGATGACATGCTTGACAAGCCACGCTGCTTTCAAGGGACGGCTTGCACCTGTCACCCTGGGATTCCGGATATTGGCTAAGGCTCTTGCCACCCCCATAGTGCCTTTTTAGGCAAGGCTCAAATTCTAAACCTACCACCCTAGAAAACAAAAATGGGAAGAAACTGAGGGTAATGCTGCTCAATGCCAGAAGTCTAAATCTCAAAATGCACGCACTCGAGGCCCTTCTCAGTATGGAGAACATCGATGTCTGTGCTGTAACTGAAACCTGGTTCAAGGCTCCTGAGAGCACCCGCACTATTAGGTTTTACCTCATATCATGCCCGGCCCCAAAACCCGGACCACACCACAAAAGGAGGGGTGTATCCATATTCATAAAGGATACTCACACCTCCAGGTTGGTGGCAACACTACTAAGCTTCGGAAACCATCCAGGTGCAACTAACCATAGGCAAAACTGCTCTACAAATTGTAGCATGCTACAGGCCACCCTCTCAAACTCAGGAACCCCACACAGCCTTCCTGAAGACACTGGAGGGTATAAATGTATCTCCAAACACCATCATATTGGGTGACTTCAACTACCCGAATATAGACTGGGAACATTACTCAAGCCCTAACTTTCTAGCTCAACGGTTCCTGGAGTTCATAAATTAAATGCCATGGAACAGCTAGTCACTGTTCCCACGAGAGGAGAAAATATACTAGATCTCATTGTCACAAACATGGGGACAAAATGCTCCACACCGAAGTATATCCCTCATTGGTGAGATCTGATCATAAACTAATCTCACTGGAAATCCACATCCCCCCCCCACCCCAAGCAAAAGACCATAGTGAAGAACTTCTAAAGCAAACTTCACACTACTCAAGACTGGTGTGGTATCCTTCAAGGCCCCTGAGCCAGAGGAAACCACAACCCAAGCTGCGAAGCCCTTACAAATGCCTTCTATGAACACCTCCAGGACTGCATGGATCAGGCAATCCCAAATAAAACCAAGACTCTTTCCACAAAGGGCAAACGTCCAGTCTGGTGGACCCCAGCCATTAACAAACTTTACAATAAGAGGAGAAAGCTATTACATGATAGAACAAAATCCATAAAAGGGAAGTCACCCTGATCATTATTAGTAAAAAATACGAGCACTCATAAAATCAACTAAGGCCAATTTTGAGAGAAAATTGCCATGGATTCAAAGGACAATCATAAGGCCTTTTTCAGCTATGTTAGGAACCTGGGTGGAAACTCCCAGATATGCTCAGAATTAGTCCAAAATGATACAAAATCACTGAACCCACAGACATTGCCAACATACTGGCAGACAGGTTCAGTGCAAACTTCACCCCTCTCCCTAAAGGAGAGATAACTATCCCAGCCGAGTGTAGCCTCCCGGACATCTCAAATGCGCAGGTGAAAGCTGCTCTCTCTAAAGCTAAAAACACAGCATCAATGGGACCGGATGGTGTCCCCGGCTGTGTGCTACACGAGCTAAATGAGGAATTAAACCCGCACATAAGGCAGCTGTTTAATCTCAGCCTTACCACAGGATACGTGCCCAAGGAGTGGCGACGGCAACTGTGGTCCCACTCCACAAAGGTGGTGCCTCTACGGACCCTGGTAATTACCGCCCCATAAGCTTAACAAGTCTAGTCTGCAAAGCTATGGAGAGGATCATAATGGAGCTCATAAACAAAGATATAGGGGACTTGCAGACATTGGACCCGACCCAGTTTGGCTTTGTCAAGGGAAGATCATGCCTTTGAACTTGGTTGACTTCTTGAAACAGTCACCAAGGCCATTGATGAGGGAAAGGCAGTCCATACAGCCTACCTTGACCTTGCAAAGCTTTCGACACAATACCCCACTCGGGTATTGTAGAAAAACTACCAGCTTAAATGTAAACCCATATGTCACAAGATGGGTTGCAAACTGGCTTAAGGACAGAACCCACAGGGTTAGAGTTGCTGGCGCTGTGTCAGACTCCAAGCCGGTCACAAGTGGTGTCCCACAGGGCTCGGTCCTTCCCCCCCTATTGTTTGGCATCTACTGCTCAGAAGCACAGGCCAACATGGGAGGACTTTTGACAAAGTTTGCAGACGACTGCAAACTGGGCGCCATAGTGGAAAGTGCATCGGACACGGATATCCTTCAGAAGGGACTCACGGAAACAGATAGCTGGTGCCAGAGCCATGGCCTGAAGTTAAACACCAAAAATGTATAGTCATACCCTTCGGGAAAAACAAGGTAACCCCAAGCTACCATATAGGTGGCAATCGACTAAGCACAGAAGAGGTTATCAGGGACCTGGGGACCCAGGTTGACAGTGGCCTTTCTTTGACACTCACATTGCTAAAGTGGTTAGAAAGACCTTCTACATTGCCCACCTGATCATGAAGGATTCACATCCAGATCTAGTGAGGTCATTGTTCCCCTGTACTCTTCACTTATCAGACCAATGATCGAGTACAATGCCCCATTCGGGATGTATCTCACCCGACATCTGCAGCAATTGGAGAGACCCCAAAAGTTCCTCACCAAAAGGATAAAGGGACTCCAAAATCTGTCATATGCTGCTAGATTGAAGAAACTCCAGCTCTATTCAGTCGCATACCGCCTGCTCAGAGGTGACATGTGCCTGACATACAAGGCCATGTCCAACCCGAATTAATGGACATGCTCCACCTCAAAAAATCCAAATCCACCAAAACCACTAGAGCAAGAGACTTAAACCTTAGCACGGATATAAATAGGACGTGCTGGAGGGATAGATTTATCACTCAGAGACTCCCTATGCTGTGGAATAAAATCCCGGTCCATGTGAGGCAGAGCACCTCGCTGACTCTGTTCAAGAGAAATCTAGACCTGTGGATGGGAGATCGTAGGTTTACCCCAGGAATCAACTCTGTGTCACTGCTGGACAGAGGCACAACAAACTAATGGGCACAGTATTTTTTCATATAAGGTGGTAAGCCACAATTTGGGCTAGGCTTATAAATGCCTTAGGGCAGATAGCCTAGTATAAACCTATGAACCTATGAACCTAAAAAATCTGCAGTTGATGATCGAGATGGGATGCAAAGAGGTCTATGTGAGGACGTCCCCAGACTGCTGTTATCATCTTGAATATTTCAGTGTCCAGCATCCACTCGTGTGGGTCCGAAAGGTTTCTGCTCAGACTGTCTGCCAGGAAGTTTTGCTTCCCTGGTAGAAACTGAGCTTGAAGGTCCAGATTGCAAGCTAGAGCTGTGTTCCACAGATCCATGGCTAGTCTGCAAAGGGGGTAGGAATGAGATCCCCCTTGCTTGTTTATGTACCACATAACTGTGGTGTTGTCTGTCCGTATCAGTAGTTGTCCTGGGTGTAGAAGATTCCTGAAGGCCAATAGGGCTTTCTGAACTGCTAACATTTCCTTTAAATTGATATGCAGGTGCTTCTGATCCTTTGTCCAAAGGCCTTGCAGACAGTTGCCCAGAAAATGGGCTCCCCAGGCATAATCTGAGGCATCCATGGTTAGTATCTGAGTGGCAGGAGGCAGGCAGAAGGGTTTTCCATTGTTTAGAGTACATGCCTTGGACCACCAAAGGAACTCCTTCTGAAGACAAGGCAGGACGGAGATCAGTATGTCTAAACTGTGGCAATGCTGAGACCATACACTTTTTAGGTACCACTGTATTTTCCTCATATGTAGTCTTGCATATGGTACAAGAAGGATGCAGGAGGCCATGTAACCCAAAGCCTGCAGGAATCTCCTTGCAGATAGCTGAGTTAAAGTTGCCAAGGTTTTGAAAGTTGAAGCCAGCTGTAACTGTTTTTCATATGTCAGAAATGCCATCTGGGTGGTTGTGTTTAGAGAAGCGCCCAGAAAAATTATCTGTTGTGAGGGAGTCAAATTTGACTTTTTTATGTTTACAGTGAATCCCAGGAACTTGAGAAGATTCTGAACAAACTGTAGATGCTGGAGTAAGACATCCTTGCTGTCTCTGCCTGAATAAGACAGTCGTCCAGATAAGGGTAAATTTGAATTCTCTTGAGTCTGCAATAAGCTACTACTGGAGCCAGGCATTTGGTGAAGACCCTGGGCGCAGTAGACAATCCAAAGGGCAGCGCAGAGAATTGAAAGTGCCTCGATCCGGCCTTGAACCTGAGGTATTTTCTGCGGTCCTGCCTGATGGGAATGTGTAAATATGCCTCCTTTAAATCTAAAGTTACCATCCAGGCATTTTTGGTCAGCACTGGAAGTAGCTGCTGTAGAGTAAGCATCTTGAATTTTGCTATCTCTAGAAAAGTGTTCAAGACTGACAGATCCAGAATGGGTCTCCATGAATTTTGCTTCCTGGGGACTAGAAAGAGCCTTGAGTAAAAACCTTGTCCCATCTCTGAAAGTGGAACTAGTTCTATGGCTTTCATCGCCAAGAGAGCTTCCACCTGGTTTAAGGCCTCTGTCCATTGATGTTTTGGAAGATCTGGCCATCCGTTTGGCCTTGGTAGGGTATGAAAATGGAATTTGTAACCTCTTGAAACCACATCCAGAACCCACTTGTCTTGGGTTATATGAGTCCAATTTTGGTGAAAAAGAGAAAGTTTTCCTCAGAGAGGGGCTTCCAGGCAAGAAGTTCCTGCAGCCCAACAGAGGGAGTCATTGAGTCTGTTTCCTATGAGCTTGCGACCTGTCCTCTCCTCCCCTAGGGGTGGAAGCAGTCCACTGTCTTGGTCTATAAGAGGCTTGTGTTTGAGGCCTTCCTCGGGAGCATCTGTATCTACCCCTTTGAGGCCTGTCTGAATTGGGAAAGGACCAATTTTTAGTAGGCCAATTCCTACTAAATCTGGGTGGCTGTACTTGTAAGAAATCTTTAACTGTTTGCATGAATTTTGCCTTGTCCTCCATCTTTTTAATCACCTCTTCAGCCTTAGATCCAAACAAAACATTATGCTGAACAGGAGCATCCAATAATTTAGCTTTTACTTGATCTGGCAAATGTTGTTCCTTTAACCATTTATGCCTTCTAATTACTGTGCCAGAGGCAGCAGCCCTACAAGAAGCCTCCAAGGCATGAAATCCACAGTGTAAACCATGCTTCCCAACTTGTTCAGTGGCATGCATTAAGTCATGTAATTCCTTATCATCTTCACAGGCGGAAATGGAAGTTAGCTTTTGCTTCAAAACAGACAGGAGAAATTGCTGGTATTTCAGCATATGAAACTGACAGTTTAAAGCCCTAATAGATAAAGTAGCAGAAGTGTACACTTTTTTGCCCCATCTTTCTAAAGATCTGGAATCCTTCTCAGTAGGAATGGGGTTTTTAGCAGAAGCGGCCTTAACTCCCTTAGGACCCTGAGAAATGGTTTCAGGGTCAGCAGTAGGGTTCTTGTATAAAAACTGGTGGGAATCAGGAACCCTGTAATATCTGTCAGGCTTAACAGGAGCTGGAGGAAAAGAGTCAGGGGTTAAGTTAGCCTCCGAAAAAGCATCATCCACAATATCCAAAATAGGAGGAATAGCCAGGGGTCTATGTTGGGGAAGAAGAAGAAAATCCCTTAGTCTTTTCTTAGATTCTGAATACTCCTGTCCTTCCCAGTGGAAATGTTCCATCATTTCATGCAAAGTTTCCCCAAAAGAGAAGTCCTCAGGGGGAGAAGCTGAAGGAATGGATTCCTCAGCATCAGAATCCTCATAAGGAGGGAAAGAATATTCCTGGTCAGAAGAAGAAACTGAAGACACAGAAGCCTGATCAGAGGAGTCATAATAAACATCCTGCCTTGGCCTTTTATCTGGAGGGGGATGTGAACCCCTAATCATAGTAAGTAAGTCCTCTGCCATCTTAAGTAACTGTTTCTGTGACTTGGGTGCCGGTTCAGAAGAGGCCTGTGTTGCAGTCTTTGATTTGGAAGGAGTCTTTGCCTTTGCCTTTATTAGAAGCTGAGTAGGCCTGAAAACCCCTTCGGAAGCCGGTACCTGCACAGCCCGGACCCATCGAAGGAGCATTGTCCGAAGGTCCTGCAACAGAAATATTCAAAGGCCTAGTTGGCTCCTCGTGGGAGTCCGTTTCGGCCATCGGTTCCGAAATGGCCGAGTACAGGGGCTGCAAAAGCGCCTCACTGACGACGGCCGAACCTGAAGCTGGCTCTGCTTGAACGATATCGTCTGATTTGGACCTCGGAGGCCTGTCTTTGTCCTTGCATCGTTTGTGAACTCCGGTAGCCGGAACCGTATCCAACGACATTTTGTAATTAAAACGCCTACCGAAGTAGTGAAATGCAAAATCGTACCTTCGTTTAATTGTACGTTGATTGAATCTAGCACAAAACCGACAACTAGCTACGTCGTGGTCAGGGCCTAAGCAAGGAATACAGTAAGAATGAAAATCCTTATGAGGTATTTGCTTCCCACATGAAATACAATTATTAACTTTTTCTGACATCGGACTGGAGCAAGAAAAAAGTTTCCCCAACGGGGTACTTAGCTTTGAGTAGGAGAAGAAAGTCTTCGGACTGAAGTTTGTTCAGAAAAAATTGTCAGGAGTCAGCCGACCGGCATTTGCAAACTGCTATCACCGCACGGCAAGAAAGACTGGAGAACATGGCGTCGGCTGTCAGCTTTGTACTCCTGGTGCTCTGACGTCAGGGAGCATAGCTGAACAGCCGACGCCGGACCCAGACTTTGGGATTCTGGCCAAACGAGGACTGCCTGCCGGCAGGGGAGAACCCTACAGTCATGACTGCAACAGTGAAACACGATGAACATCTAGGACTGCAACAGTGAATACACTACAACATCTACATTTATGGTAAAGTGTATACAACTGTATTATGTTCTTCGTGTTTCACTGTTGCAGTCATCACATTTGGGTAGATTCCCAAAGCTAAAGATGGGAGGAGGAAATTAGATAGCATTAGGACCAGCTATAAGGCCCTGCAAGACTGCAGTGGCAAAGGCAGCTCTGGATTTATAGAAAATTGGCAAATGGTAATGCTTGGTGAAGGTATTTACAGAACTCCAGGTAGCAGCTTCTAGGATGTCCCAGGTAAGGACACCTCTGAGAAAGGCTGTAGAGGAAGATGCAGCTCTGGTAGAATTTGGTCTAATCCTCTGTGGGGTAGGCTTCCCATGGTGCTTACAGCAGACATGGATGCAATGGCCTATCCATTTAAAAATGGTTTGCTTTAAAATGGCCTTTCCTTCTACCCCTGCAGCAAATGCAACCAACAGTTGTTCAGATTTCCTGAGAGGGTTAGTCCTGCCCAAATAAAATCTAAGTTGTCTGTGCACATCTAAGGAGTGCAGAATTTTCTCCTCTTTGTTCTGTGGATTAGAAAAGAAGGTTGGCAAATGAATGGACTGATTAAGGACTACACTGGATACCACTTTGGGCATGAAGGAGGGACTGGTCCTGAGGGACACCCTATCCGCATGAAAAATGAAAGGCTCCACTGCCATGAGGGCCTGTAATTCAGACACCCTTCTAGCTGAAGTGATGGCTAAAAGGAAGGCTGTTTTCCAAGAAAGGAATTTCAACTCTGCACTTGCAGCTGGCTCAAAAGGAGGTAGAGTGAGTTTTTCCAATACAAAGTTAAGGTGCCAGGCTGGAGTAGGGGCTCTCCTGGGTGGACTTAAGTTTTTGGCCCCTCTGAGGAACTGCTTCAGCAGTGGATGAGAGAAGGAGGTGGTTCTGTGTTGTAATGAGCTGAAATGGGTGAGGCACGAATTTTGATGGAGGAAAAGGAAAGGCCCTTGTGCAGCATCTCAGTTAAGTATTGAAGAATCCGAGGTAAATTGGGCGCTGCTGTGCCCATCCCCTGAGCTTGGTTCCAGGAACAGAATCTTCCATTTTTCAGCATAGGATTTTCTAGTACTAGGCCTCCTTGCCTCCAGAATGACATCCAACACTTGCTTGCTGAGGGATGGTAACGGAGAGATCAGGTAATTAGCCAAGCTGCCAGGTTCAGGGTTTGAAGCTGTGGGTGCAGAATCTGGCCCTCCTGCTGTGACAGCAGGACAGGGGTCTGAGGCAGGTGCCATGGTGCTAGCAGTGACACACTGTGCAAAAGGGGGTACCAGTGTTGGCGTGGCCAGTCTAGTGCAATCAGTATCGTCCTTGCTTTGTCCTGTGTTATCTTTAGTAGTACCTTATAGGTTTTTCCAGGTGAATGACAGGGCATCCACTTTCCAAGCTTGTCTGTGGGGAGTCCTTGTGCAGAATTTTTTAAATTGATAGCTCTGGGGGGAGGCAAAAAGGTCTATATCTGGGTTCCCCCATTTGTTTCTCAACATGTTGAATATCTTTGGTTCCAGTTTCCACTCGTGTGGGTCCCTGAGATTTCTGCTTAGATCGTCTGCCAGTGTGTTTAGCTTTCCTGGCAGTAATTGAGCCTGTAGGTGCACTTGGTAACTCAAGGTTGTGTTCCACAGAGCCATGGACAGTCTGTAGAGAGGGTATGAGTGGGTTCCCCCCCTGCTTGTTTATGTACCACATAACAGTGGTGTTGTCCGTCTTTACTATT